>NC_059256.1:7884536-8012036 GCF_017591435.1 Portunus trituberculatus | reverse complement strand
TAGAAGTTGTAGTAATAGTAGTAGCAGTATTTCAAGACACATTAGTAGAAGTAGAAGTTGTAGTAATAGTAGTAGTAGTTGTATTTCAAGACACATTAGTAGTAGTAATAGTAGTAGTAGTTGTATTTCAAGACACATTAGTAGTAGTAATAGTAGTAGTTGTTGTATTTCAAGACATATTATTAATAGTAAAAATAGTAGTAATAGTATAATAGTAGTAGTAGTTGTATTTCAAGACACATTAGTAGTAGTAGTATTTCAAGACACATTAGTAGTAATAGAAGTAGTAGTAATAGTAGTAGTTGTATTTCAAGACACATTAGTAGTAGTAGTATTTCAAGACACATTAGTAGTAGTAGAAGTAGTAGTAATAGTAGTAGTTGTTGTATTTCTAGACATATTAGTAGTAGTAGAAGTAATAGTAGTAGTAGTATTTCAAGACACATTAGTAGTAGTAGTAATAGTAGTAGTAGTATTTCAAGACACATTAGTAGTAGTAGAAGTAGTAGTAATAGTAGTAGTAGTTGTATTTCAAGACACATTAGTAGTAGTAGTAGTATTTCAAGACACATTAGTAGTAGTAGAAGTAGTAGTAATAGTAGTAGTAGTATTTCAAGACATAGTAGTAGTAGTAGTAGTAGTAGTATTTCAAGACACATTGCTCTCTTCTTGACCAACTCTCTCTTGGACAATGAATGAACAGGAAACAATGATAACAACAACAACAACAACAACAAAGCAGCAATACATTTTGGTGTTTTTGTGACAGGAGAGGAACGCAGAGTCAGCCATCGAGGCACTGAAGGAGTACGAACCAGAGATGGGCAAGGTGATCCGTGCCAACAAGACCGGCGTGCAGAAGATCAGAGCCAGGGAGATTGTGCCCGGCGACATCATTGAAGTGGCAGGTGTGTGTGTGTGTGTGTGTGTGTATTTACCTAGTTGTAGTTTTACAGGGCCTGGGCTTTATGCTCATATGGCCCCATCTCCATATCTATACTTATCCAATTTTTCTTTAAAACTATGTACACTCTTTGCTGACACCACTTCCTCACTCAAACTGTTCCAAGTCTCAATACATCTTTGTGGGAAACTATATTTTTTAACATCTCTCAGACATCTTCCCTTCCTCAGTTTCTTATTATGCGATCTTGTGCTTCGAATGTCATATTCTTCTCTCAGGATTAGTTTCTCATTATCCACTTGGTCTGTTCCGTTAATCAATTTATAAACTTGTATCAGATCTCCTCTCTCTCTTCTCTGTTCCAGGGTTGGTAGATCCATAGCCTTTAGTCTCTCCTCATATGTCATCCCTTTAAATTCTGGAACCATTCATGTAGCCATTTTTTGTAGTCTCTCCAATTTCCTTATGTGTTTCTTTTTATGGGGGGTCCACACAACTCCTGCATATTCCAATCTAGGTGTGTGTGTGTGTGTGTTTAGATAGTTGTGTTTTATAGGAAAAAAGCTCTGCTCATACTGTCCTGTCTCCATATGTATAGTCATCTAGTTTAGCCTCAAAAGTCATGAATATTTCTTGCTTGAACCCATCCAGTGTTTCCTCCAAATTGCTCAATATTTCAATGCTTCTATTTGGAAAACTATATTTCTTAATGGCTCTTCTACATGCAGTCTTTTTCAATTTCATGGTGTATCTGTTCCCTTGTATTTGTTGAGTCTCACACCAATAAGTCTTCTTTGTCAGCTGTGTCCATCTCCTTCCATGCCTTGTGTATAGCAATTAGGTCTTCTCTTTCTCTCCTCTGTTGCAGTGTTGGAAGTTTTAATCTCTCTGATCTGTCCTCATACTTTAGGTCTCAAACTTGGAACCATTTTGGCTGCTGCTTTTTTAATCCTTTCTATGTTCCTTACATCTATGTTTTTTTTTTTTTTTTTTTTTTTTTTTTTTTTACGGTAAGGCCTATAGCGCCTGTAGGCACACTTGAAGAGTGTATGGGAAGCGCTGTTCAGCTTCCGCCCATTAGTCGCGCAGGCAATTTTATTTATAGTGGTACCCATATTAGGGCCCATATCACCACCCAAGCTCATCTTGAGTGCAACCACCTAGAACCTGGGTATCATGGTGACATGTAGGTAACTTTAAACCACTCGACAAATGGCAAAGTGTTTTAAGGCTGTACGTGGTGGGATTTGAACCTACGCGTGGACGTCTGCCCGATCCCACGCTCACCACCTTATCCACTACGCCACCGCCTCCCTAAATGGTGACCGTATAAGTGCAATATATTCTAGTTTAGGTCAAATTGTGTATTTTATTAGTTTTTTCATCATCTTTTCGTCATTTATGTAGGTAAATGCCCATTTCATTTTTCTTAGTAACTCATTTGTTTCCCCAACTATGCTGTTGTTGTTGTTGTTTATGTGTTTTTCTGGTGATAAATTACAATTGTCTATCCCGGTCTTTCTCCTCTTTTGTTTCCTGAATTTCTGCTCTTGCCACAGTGTAAGATTTCTTCTGTCCTTTTTTCTCTTTCCAAGTTCCATCACTTTGCACTTTTTTGCATTAAATTCCATTTCCCATTTGTTGCTCCAGTTGTGTGTCTTATTCAAGTCTTTGTGTTAGCATTTCACAATCCATGGTGTTATTTTCCACTGGCTTCAGTAACTTTGCGTCATCTGCAAATAAGCTTGTATAACTGACCACCTCATCTACCATTTTGATATACACTGTGAACATTACGGAGGCCAGTATTGTTTATTCCCTGTTGCAGGACTCCACTTATAACTCTGCAGTCTTTTGATTCTTCACCTCTTATTACTGTTCTCATTTCTCTGTCTCTTAAATAGTTTGTTTTTCAGTCTAATACTTTTTTCCTGTAAGTCGCCCATCCACTGTGTTTTTATTTTTCCATAGGAATCTCTGATGTGGTACTTTATCAAAAGCTTTTTTTTTTTTTTTTTTTTTTTTTTTTAGATCCAAGTTGACTCAGTCTGCCCATCCATCCATCCCTCTCCTGAATTATATTTATTGCTCTGCTGTAGAAACTCAAAAATAAGTTTGTGACACAAGATCTTCCACTTCTTCCAGTCGTTGTGTGTGACTCTTCTGGCTTTGACTATTTTTTCAGCTTTTGTGTGTGTGTGTGTGTGTGTGTGTGTGTGTGTGTGTGTGTGTGTGTGTGTGTGAGTGTGTGTGTGTGTGTGTGTGTGTGTGTGTGTGTGTGAGTGAGTGAATGTGTGTGTGTGTGTGTGTGTGTGTGTGTGTGTGTGTGTGTGTGTGTGTGTGTGTGTGTGTGTGTGTGTGTGTGTGTGTGTGTGTGGCCAGTGGCTTGTGTCACACCTAACCTAACTTTATTTTGTCTAATCTAACTTTATTAACTTCACTGAGGAGGGAGGTTTCAAGACTTTTATCCCTTTCTTTTGGATAACACTTTTGGAACTGCAAGGGAACTGGTAGCTAAGTGGGCCTTTTATCGTTTTATTTTTTTATGCCCTTGGCCGGCTTTCCTGTCGTACAGAAGAGAGAAAATTAACCTCACCTCATGTAATTGAATGAGACCTTGATCTAACCTAACCTGTTTTAAGCCTTTGTTCACCGTAAGGCTTTGTGCTAAGTGTGTGTGGACTGCAGGATGGCAACTTTCTGCCCACATTTACACTGAAGCTTGAAGTGTTATTGTGAGCCAGCCCACCATCACATATTTTCTCTCTCTCTCTCTCTCTCTCTCTCTCTCTCTCTCTCTCTCTCTCTCTCTCTCTCCTGTTAATGTTGCTTTTGGTGATTCCAGTGACAGATTAACAAGATGACTTTATCCCAAATCCTCCTAATCATGCGCCTTGGTGTTCTGATTGGTGACTTCACAGTTTTAGTGACAAATTAAGCTCTTAACCACCCCGACTCACCTCTGCTTCTCTCCACAGTGGGTGACAAGATCCCAGCCGACATCCGCCTCATCAAAATTTATTCCACCACTCTCCGTGTAGACCAGTCCATCCTCACTGGCGAGTCGGTATCTGTTATCAAGCACACTGATATTGTTCCCGACTCTAAGGCTGTCAATCAGGTGTGTGTGTGTGTGTGTGTGTGTGTGTGTGTGTGTGTGTGTGTGTGTGTGTGTGTGTGTCTCACTCTGTGTCTCTGTCTCTGTCTGTCTGTGTGTGTGTTTTCTAGGTATCTCTTGTGTATTGTTTGTACGTGTGTGTGTTTGTGTGTTTATCTTTTTTGGGGATTGTTTTTTGGTGTTCTTGATTTTTTTTGTTTATTTTTGGTGTTCTTGATTTTTTTTTTCGTTTGTGTGTGTAATAGTTAATGTGTGTCTGTATCCTTTCCCTGTATCTGTTCTGGTTCGTTTGTGTGTGTGTGTGTGTAATTCACTGTTTGATCTGCTGCAGTCTCTGACGAGACAGCCAGACGCTACCCTACGGAACGAGCTAAGAGCTCATTGTTTCCGATCTTCGGATAGGCCTGAGACCAGGCACACACCACACACCGGGACAACAAGGTCACAACTCCTCGATTTACATCCCGTACCTACTCACTGCTAGGTGAACAGGGGCTACACGTGAAAGGAGACACACCCAAATATCTCCACCCTGCCGGGGAATCGAACCCTGGTCATCTGGCTTGTGAACCCAGCGCTCTAACCACTAAGCTACCATGCCGTGTGTGTGTGTGTTTCTTTTTTTTATTTCATTCTGTGTATTGTTAAGTGTTTATGGATTAGCTCCTTTTAACCCCTCCAGTACTAAGACATGTTTCCATATATCACTCTGATTCACTCTGCTTACTGTTTGGTGATTTTACAGTTTCAGAAACTCATGTGGGGATTAGAATAGTGAAGACTGTGGCCTTTAATATCCTAACTGCTATAGACCCTTCTTAATGTCAGTCAAATTATCTCATTGTACCCAAAATTCAGGTAAAGATGTGTGCCAGTACTGAAGGGATTAATTGTATATCTGTGTCTGTTTTCTTTTGTTTCCTCTCCCTGCGTTTGTTTTCTATCCTTTAATGTGTGTGTGTGTGTGTGTGTGTGTGTGTGTGTGTGTGTGTGTGTGTGTGTGTGTGTGTGTGTTTACCTGCTAATATCTTGCCTCTTCAATTTCTCTCTCTCTCTCTCTCTCTCTCTCTCTCTCTCTCTCTCTCTCTCTCTCTCTCTCTCTCTCTCTCTCTCTCTCTGTCTATGTCTGTGTTAGCCTTTAAGTCAACAAGGCACCAGCATTACCTGATCTTCCTTCACCAGGACAAGAAGAACATCCTTTTCTCCGGCACCAATGTAGCGACAGGCAAGGCGCTGGGCATCGTGGTGGGCACCGGGCTGGGCACTGCCATCGGTAAGGCACTGCAGCGGCACCATTGCTGGCTGCCTTGTGTTGTGTTGTGTGTTATGGTTGTTGCAGTCCACAAAGCAGACGAAAAACACACTTCTTTACTTGTTGCTTTTCCATTTATTCAAGTCCTTTCTCAGCCAATAATACACAGAGCACACACATCCTCCCCCTACCTGCTTCCTCCACTGACACACACACACACACAACACCTGTGACTCGCCATCAGTGTTGCCATACCCACAGCAGTGATACCACAAGTACATGTACCAAATATAAAGTAATGTATCAGATGAACACATTGCCAAACCAAGAGAAATAAACATTTAGTAAGTCATCAGCACAAAATGAAGTGGGCCTTATGAAAGGAGTGAGTGCATGTAGTGAACAATGGAGAGGGGCGGTGATGGTGATGGTGGTGGTGTGTGTTGCAGGCAGGATCCGCACAGAGATGGCCGAGACCGAGGAGATCAAGACACCGCTGCAGCAGAAGCTGGACGAGTTTGGCGAGCAGCTGTCCAAGGTGATCTCCATCATCTGTGTGGCTGTGTGGGCCATCAACATTGGCCACTTCAACGACCCGGCCCACGGCGGCTCCTGGATGAAGGGCGCCATCTATTACTTCAAGATTGCGGTGGCCCTGGCTGTGGCTGCCATCCCTGAAGGTCTACCGGCCGTCATCACCACCTGCCTGGCCCTGGGCACGCGGCGCATGGCCAAGAAGAATGCCATCGTGCGGTCCCTGCCCTCCGTGGAGACCCTGGGCTGCACCTCTGTCATCTGTTCCGACAAGACCGGCACCCTCACCACCAACATGATGTCCGTGTCCCGCATGTTCATCATGGACAAGGTGGAGGGCAACGACTGCAGCCTGCTGGAGTTTGAGGTGTGTGTGTGTGTGTGTGTGTATTTACCTAGTTGTAGTTTTACAGGGCCTGGGCTTTACGCTCGTGTGGCCCCGTCTCCATATCTACACTTATCCAATTTTTCTTTAAAGCTATGCACACTGTTCCACGTCTCAACACATCTTTGCAGGAAACTATATTTTTTAACATCTCTCAGACATCTTCCCTTCCTCAGTTTTTTACTATGCGATCTTGTGCTTCGAATGTCATATTCTTCTCTCAGGATCAACTTCTCATTATCCACTTGATCCATTCTGTTGATCAATTTATAAACTTGTATCAGATCCCCTATCTCGCTTCTCTGTTCCAGGGTTAGTAGATCTATAGCAGTGTGTCTTTCTTTCTTTCTTTCTGTGTGTGTGTGTGTGTGTGTGTATTTACCTAATTGTATTTACCTAATTGTAACATACGGGAAAAGAGCTATGCTCGTGTTGTCCCGTCTCCATATCTATTAATGTCCAGCTTTTTCTTAAAATCATGAATATTCCTTGCGTTGACCACTTCCACGTCTAAACTATTCCATGCTTCCACCCTTCTATGAGGGAAGCTATATTTTTTCACATCTCTCCTATAAGTGGCCATTTTAGTTTTTCCCATGCCCTCTCGACATTCTTCCATTCCACATACACAGATCTTCCCTATCCATTTTTTCCATGCCAATCATCACTCTGTATATTGCTATCAGGTCTCCCCTTTCTCTTCTGTTTTCCAGGGTTGGAAGTTGCATTCTTTTCAGTCTGTCTTCATAAGTCAAATCTCTTAAGTCAGGCACCATTTTGTTGCAGCCCTCTGTACTTTCTCTAGTTTCCTTATGTGTTTCTTTAAGTTCGAGCCCACTGTATTGTTGCATATTCAAGCCTCGGTCTTATCATTGCAGTAATTATTTTCTTCATCATTTCTTCATCTAGATATACTGACGCCACTCTTATGTTCCTCAATAAGTTCAATACTTCTCCAATTATTTTGTTTATATGTCTCTCTGGCGATAGGTCATTGGTAATTGTCACCCCAAGGTCTTTTTCTTCATGACTGGTTTTATGTCTTCATTTCCTATCTTGTACATACTCCTGATTCTTCTTTCACTCTTGCCAAACTCTATTTTCTTGCATTTTGTCGTGTTGAACTCCATTTGCCATGTACAGCTCCATTTCCATATTCTGTCCAAGTCTTCCTGGAGTAGTTCGCAATCTTTGTCACATCTCACTTTTCGTAACAATTTTGCATCGTCTGCAAATAGGCTCACATAACTGGACACCCCATCCACCATGTCATTTATGTAGACTGCGAACATTACTGGTGCCAACACTGATCCCTGTGGAACTCCACTCTCCACCAATCCCCATTCTGATGGTCTGTCCTTAATTATTGTTCTCATTTCTCTTCCTACCAAAAGTCTTCCATCCATTTTAGTAAACTGCCATGCACTCCTCCTACCATTTCAAGTTTCCAGATCAGTCTCTGGTGTGGTACCTTATCAAAGGCCTTTTTTAAATCCAGATATATTCCATCAGCCCAACCATCTCTTTCCTGTATTACATCTATCACCCTCGAATAGTAACATATCAGGTTTGTCGTGCATGAACGCCCTTTCCTAAAACCAAATTGACACTCACAAAGTATGTCATTTTCTCCAAGAAGTCTGTCCATCTAGTCTTCACCACCCTCTCACACATCTTAGCTACCACACTTGTAAGTGACACTGGTCTATAGTTCAATGGGTCTCTCTTGTTACCTGATTTATAGATTGGGACAATGTTAGCTCTTTTCCAGTCTTGGGGCACTACACCTTCCCTTAATGAGGCATCAATTACTTCACAAACTTTTTCTGCCAATTGCTCCCTGCATTCTCTTAAAATCCATCCTGATACCCCATCAGGTCCCACAGCTTTTCTCACTTCTAAACTCCCCATCATGTTCTTGATCTCCTCCACAGTTACTTGAAACTCCTTCATAATCCCTTTCTGTTCCATTACCAGTGGTTTGTCAAAAGCAGTCTCCTTTGTGAATACCTTCCGAAAGCATCCATTCATAGCCTCTGCCATTTCCTGGGATCTTCACTGCATACTCCATTTACTTCTAAACTTTCAATACTTTCTCTATTTTTGATGTTGTTGTTCACATGTCTGTAAAAAGCCTTGGTTGGTCTTTACATTTATCAATTATATCCTTTTCTTGTTTCTTTCTTTCTTCTCTTCTAATCAACACATATTCATTTCTTGCTCTTTTGTAACTTTCCCACTGCTTAATCCGTCTTTTCCTTCTCCACCTCTTCCATGCATCCTCTTTTCTTGTTCTAGCCTTTTCACATCTATCGTTAAACCAGTCCTGCTTTCCAACTTCTCTATGTTGTCTTATTGGTACAAATTTTTCTCACCTTCTTTGTATATTTTTATAAATTCCTTCCACTTTTCATTTGCTCCTTAGCACTCTTGAATTTCATCCAATTTGTCTCTTGAAAGAATTTCTTTAGGTTTCCAAAATCTGTCTTGGCATAATTCCATCTTCCCACTTTATATTCTTCATTTCTTCTAGATTTCTCTTCGTCTATCACCTTGAACTCCAAAACTGCATGATCACTCTTTGCTAAAGGGCACTCCACCCTCATCTCCTCAATGACCATTGGCTCTGTACTAAAGACCAAGTCCAGTCTTGACGATGCTCCCTCTCCTCCAAACCTAGTATCTTCTTTGACCCACTGAGTTAACACATTTTCCATTGCCAGTGTCAATAGTGTATTTCCCCATGTTGTCTCTGATCCTTCCATTGACCAGTCCTCCCAACACACCTCTTTACAATTAAAATCTCCCATCATTATAGTTCGTTCACAGCCACCCAACATTTCTTCCAGACATGTTCCTGTATCACTTATCATTTCTTCATATTCCTGTACTGACCATGCATTTGTCTTAGGTGGTACGTACACCACTATGTAGTGCCTCTTTTTCCTTCATTAGTTTCTGCTCTGATCTTTAGCACTTCTGCCTTTCCCATACCTTTTTCACTTGATCCACCTTTATATCTTTTTAACCAGCAACATCACTCCTCCTCCCATCTTACCTACTCTATTTCTTTTCCAAACGTTATATTTCCTTCTCCAACCTTCATCAGGTCTTCTCCCTCTCTCAGTTTTGTTTCAGTAAGACCCACAATATCTGGGTTCTTGTCCCTCAAGTAATCGTTGAGTTCTAAAATCCCGATATCACTCCATTTATGTTGGAATACATTACATTTCGCTCATATGTAAGTTTCTTTAGTCCTTTCTTGCTGTACTTTTCTGGGTTATGAACCACTTCCTCAGTCTCATATCCAAGATTCTCCAGAAAAACTCTTTCTTCTCCTCTTCTGTCCTCTCTTCATTTTTTTCAAAGCCTCCTTTCTCAACTCATTTAACATTTCTCTTTCCTTTTCACCGAGATCTCTTCTCAACCAAATCTTCCTTGTTGTTTCCTGCTGGGCTAGCCTCCATGACTTCTCCACCAATTCATCTACATCCTTTTGTGACTTAAGTTTGATTCTTATTGGCCTCATACCTTCTCTTGTGAACTTTCCAATTCTATGGAAGTCCTCTATTTCTTGTACTAGGTCTTTTCCTCCTCCTGCACCACATTAATGATATTATTTATCACCTTTTTATGTTTTTCTCTCTCCATTTTACTCGGTGTCTTATCCTCCTCCACACCAAATATCACCACACATCTCTTTTTGTCTACAGTTTCCCTCACCAATGTCTCATTTGACTTAATAACCTTCACCACTTTCTCAGCTATCTTCTCTTCTATGATCTGTTGATCTATAATTTCAGCAAGGCCCAAAGTTTTCTCCCCTGACTCTTTGATTTCCTTTTCCAGACTTGCAACTTTGTAATTTACCTCCTGTGTGTGTGTGTGTGTGTGTGTGTGTGTGTGTGTGTGTGTGTGTGTGTGTGTGTGTGTGTGTGTGTGTGTGTGTGTATTTACCTAATTGTAATTTTACAGGGCGTGGGCATTACACTGGTATGGCCGTCTCCAAATCTGCATCTGTCCAACTTTTCTTTAAAGCTGTGCACACTCCCTGCTAACACTACATCTTCACTCAGGCTATTCCATGCCACTATACTTCTTTGTGGAAAGCTGAATTTTTTCACGTCCTTGAGTCATCTTCCCATCCTCAACATTTTTACTATGACATCTCATGCTTCTGCTGGTGACTTCATCTCTCAGTAACAGCTCCTTATTATCTACTACATCCATTCCATTCATTAGTTTGTAGACTTGTATTAGATCCCCCTCTCTCTTCTCTGCTCCAGTGTTGGTAGATCCAAAGCCTTCAGTCTCTCCTGGTATGTTATCCCTCTTAGCTCTGGCACTATCTTCATTGCCATCCTCTGGAGTCTCGAATTTCTGTACAATTTTTATTTATTTATTTTTTATGTGCGTGTGTGTGTGTGTGTGTGTGTGTGTGCGTGCGTGCGTGCGTGCGCAGGAACCACACCTCCCTTGCATACTCCAATGTGGGTGTGATCACAGTGGATATCAGTTTCTTCATCTTATCTTTATCCATGTAGTAGAGTAAGCCAATCCAATATTTCTTACCAAATTTTATGTCTCATCAAATATTTTGTCCACATGGCTATACTGTTAACTATTCTGTGTAATTCACCTCGGTCACCTGCTGGTCACCCAGCCAGTCTTCCCCATTATGGAGCGAGCCTAGAGCTCGTAGACTGATCTTCGGGTAGGACTGAGACCACATCACACATAACACACTGGGAAAGCGAGGCCACAACCCCTCGAGTTACATCCCGTACCTATTTACTGCTAGGGGAACACGGGTCACACATTAAAAGGCTTGCCCATTTGCCTCGCCGCTTCCTGGGACTCAAACCCGGCCCTCTCGATTGTGAGTCGAGCGTGCTAACCACTACACTACGTGGTGTGTGTGTGTGTGTGTGTGTGTGTGTGTGTGTGTGTGTGTGTGTGTGTGTGTGTGTGTGTGTGTGTGTGTGTGTGTGTGTGTTCACCTTGCTTTCCCGGTGTATGGAGTGTGTGTTGTGGTCTCAGTCCTAACCGAAGATCAGTCTATGAGCTCTGAGCTCGCTCCGTAATGGGGAAGACTGGCTGGGTGACCAGCAGACGACCGTGGTGAATTACACACACACACACACACACACACACACTAAAATCACAAGCAGCAGCAGAAGAAGTACTATATAGAAAAACAAAACTCAGAGAAACAGAAGGTTGCAAAAATATATATATATAAAGAAAAATAGAAACAAGGAGGAAAGGAAGAGACACAATGAACTGGTGGCAGAAGCAAGAGAAAAAAATAATGAAAGGTCAGAGGAGGAGAAGAAGGCATTTTTTTGGAGAATTATAGGAGACAGGATAAGGAAATGGTATATAAAAGAGAAAGAAGAGAAAAAAATTAAGCAAGTTTAACTAAAAATGATAAGAACAAGAGATTAAAAATGATGTATACAAACATAGATGGGATTTTATCTAGTAAATTAGAATTAAGAAAGAAGAACCAGATATTGTATGCCTGGTGGAAACAAAGTTAAATGAGGCAATAAAAATAGACATAGATAAAAGGTATAATATATGGAGGAGAGACAGAGTGGGTAAAGGAGGAGGAGGAGTCATGATGATGTTAAGGAAGGAGATAGTGGTAAATCAAGTGGAGTTTGGGGAAGGAAAATCAGAAATACTGTATGTTAAGATGCATATTAACAAAAAGGAGTTAACAATCATTGGAACATATGTGCCACCAAAAACAAACTCATGGACTAACCAAGAATATAGAGACATGATAGATGACACAATAAGGAATCTTACAAGAATCATTAAGGAAAGGAGAAAAGTGATATTGGTAGGAGATTTCAACTGTTAAGAAGGTAGACTGGGAAAATTATGAAAGTGGTATGGGGGAAGATTCCTGAACCTAATGATAGATAATTTGATGGTCCAAAGAGTAAAGGAAAACACAAGATTCATAGGAAACGATGATATATATAGATATAGAAGAAGGAAAGGAAGATAGAGATGAATCATACAAAGGAGACCGATTAAATTACAGAAAGGCTGATATTGAGAATCTCAAGAACTATTTTAAAAACGTAAACTGGGAGGAGATGGAAAACTCATTAACGGTTCAAGAGAAATATAACTTATTTTTGGAAATATACAAAACTGGGGTCAGGGAATATGTCCCGAAATATAGACTTAAAGAAGAAGGAAAGAAAGATTGGTTTAATGCAAGATGTGCTAGGGCAAAGGAGAAACGAGATGGAGCATGGAAAAGGTGGAGAAGAAACAGAAATCCAGAAAATTAGGAAAACTTCAAAACAGCAAGAAATGAATATGCTAAGGTGAGAAAGGAAGAAGAAAGGAACTATGAAAAGGACATTGTCGAAAAATGTAAGGAACAACCAAAATTGTTCTACAGATTCATAAATGAAAAAATAAGACAAAAAGAAACAATAGAAAGATTAAAAGGAGAAAACGGAATGGTGGAAGACCCAAAAAGTATGGCAGAACTGTTAAATAGTAAATTTCATGAGGGCTTTACTAAGGAATCCAAATTTGAAAGACCACAGGGTAATAGAGAGACTGTCCATATGAAAGAGATTAAAGTAACCAAGCTTGAAATAAAAAAGTTGATGACGGAACTAGATGAGGAAAAGGCAGTGGGACCGGATGAAGTCTCAGGCAGAATACTGAAAGAATGTAGGGAAGAACTAGCAAGTCCAATATACAACATCATAAAATTCTCAATTGAAAATGGAACAGTGCCAGTGGAGTGGAAAAGAGCTGAGGTGATTCCCATATATAAGAGCGGAAGGAAGAACCTTTAAATTACAGACCGGTATCACTAACTAGTGTAATATGCAAGATGTGTGAAAAAGTAATAAAGAAGCAATGGATTGAGTTTCTTGAAGACAACGAAATATTATCAAATAGCCAATTTGGTTTTAGAAAAGGTCGGTCATGTGTAACAAATTTATTGAGTTTCTACTCTAGAATAGTTGATAAAGTACAAGAGAGAGAGGATGGGTTGACTGTATTTATTTAGATCTAAAAAAGGCTTTTGATAAAGTGCCACATGAAAGATTACTATGGAAGTTAGAGGAGAAGGGTGGCTTAAAAGGAAGCACATTGAGATGGATGAAGAATTACTTAAGGGGGAGAGAAATAAGGACGATAGTTAAAGATATGAAGTCCAAGTGGAGAACAGTAGACAGCGGAGTGCCACAGGGGTCAGTATTGGCACCAATACTTTTTCTCGTATATATAAATGACATGCCAGAGAGTGAACAGCTACATAAATCTGTTTATGGATGATGCGAAACTGTGCAGAGTCATTAAACAAAAGAGGATTGTGAAATACTACAGGAAGACTTAAACAAGATCTGGAAATGGAGCAAAAAATGGGAGATGGAATTCAATGTGGACAAAAGCCATGTCATGGAAATGGGAAAAAGTGAAAGACGACCAGTGGGAATCTATAAGATGGGAGATGGAGCAGAACTAGAAAAAGTAAAAAAGGAAAAGGACTTGGGAGTGAGAATGGAAGAAAATAATCAACCGGTAAGCCATATTGATAGAATTTTCAGAGAGACGTATAATTTGCTAAGGAATATTGGAGTAGCATTTCACTATATGGACAAGGAAATGATGAAAAAATTGATAAGTACTAAAATAAGACCTAGATTGGAATATGCAGGAGTTGTGTGGACTCCCCATAAAAAGAAACACATAAGAAAATTAGAGAGACTACAAAAAATGGCTACAAGAATGGTTCCAGAATTTAAAGGGATGACATATGAGGAGAGACTAAAGGCTATGGATCTACCAACCTTGGAGCAGAGTAGAGAGAGAGGGGATCTGATACAAGTTTATAAATTGATTAATGGAATGGATGAAGTGGATAATGAGAAACTGATCCTGAGAGAAGAATAGGACTTTAGAAGCACAAGATTGCATAGTAAGAAACTAAGGAAGGGACGATGTCTGAGAGATGTTAAAAAATTTAGTTTCCCGCAAAGATGTGTTGAGACTTGGAACAATTTGAGTGAGGAAGTGGTGTCAGCAAAGAGTGTACATAGTTTTAAAGAAAAATTGGATAAGTGTAGATATGGAGACAGGACCACACGAGCATAAAGCCCAGGCCCTGTAAAACTACAACTAGGTAAATACACGTGTGTATGTGTGTGTGTGTGTGTGTGTGTGTGTGTATGTGTATGTATGTATGTGTGTGTGTGTGTGTGTGTGTGTGTGTGTGTGTGTGTGTGTGTGTGTGTATTTACCTATTTGTGTTTACCTATTTGTGTATTACAGGGCCCGAGTTAAGCTCTCTGTGTCCTGTCTCCTTGTCCATTCCTGTCATATCTCTCTTTCATCTGATTGACACACACCGCATCAACGACATGACTGCTCATTTTATTCCACTTATCAATGCTACGATGGGGAAAACTGTATTTTCTCACGTCATTTAGACAGATGTCCTTTATTAGCTTTTTTCCATGTCCTCGGAGATAATTACTTGTGGTCACCTTTATCAACTCTCTATCCAGTATGTCAATCTTGTTCACCAATTTATACATAGTTATCATGTCTCCTCTTGTTCTTCTCTCTTCTAATGTGGTCAGCCTCAGCTTCCTCAGTCTTTCCTCATAGTCTAACTCCCTGTGTCCTGGTACCATCCTTGTTGCCAGCCTTTATACCCTTTCTACCTTCTTCACATTTTTCTTCATATGCAGTGACCAGACACATGCTGCATATTCTAGCTGGGGTCTTATTAAGGTGCATAATATCTTCTTCATCATTCCTTCATCTAGGTAGTGGAATGCAAGGCCAATATTTTGAAGCATGTTGTATGTTTTCCAAAAAATCTTATTAATTTGTTTCTCCGGTAACAAAGTGTTTTGCACGGTTACTCCTAAGTCTTTCTCCTCATTGGTCTCTTTAATTTTCTCATCATCCAGTCTGTAATCCCAGTTTGGTCTGTATCTACTTCTTCCCATTTTCATAACATGGGTCTTGTCTATATTAAATTCCATCTGCCACTCTTTACTCCACTCATATATTTTATCAAGATCTTCCTGTAACTTGTTACAATCTTCCACATTCTTTAGTCTCCTCATAATTTTAGTATCGTCCGCAAACATGTTCATATAACTGTCAATTCCTACTGGCATATCATTAACATAAATCAAAAACATGATGGGACCCAGCACTGACCCTTGTGGAACTCCACTGGTTACCTTCTTCCACTCGGACTTCTTTCCTCTCACCACTGTTCTCATTTCTCTTCCCATTAAGTAATTGTCCATCCATTTTGCTAGTTTATCATTTACTCCTCCTGTCATCTTTAATTTTCACATCAGTCTATTGTGTGGTACTTTATCAAAGGCCTTTCTCAAGTCCACGTAGATAGCATCCACCCATCCCTCTCTATGTTGCAGGATGTCAGTCACTCTTGAATAAAAACATAATAAATTGGATACACACGATCTTCCTTTTCTGAAACCAAACTGCCTTTCACTCAGAATGTTTTCTCTTTCTAGATACTCACTCCACTTAGCTTTAATTACTTCTTCACATACCTTGCACAATATACTAGTCAACGATACTGGTCTATAATTTAGCGGTTCCATTCTACTACCATTCTTATAGATAGGCACAATGTCAGCTCTTTTCCACTCTTTCGGGACTAATCCTGTTCGTATGGAGGTATCCACAATATCAAATATGGGGTTCAACAATTGATCCTTATATTCTTTTAGCAACCTCCCAGATATGCCATCAGGCTCCATTGATTTATTAATATCCAGATTGCTTATAATTTTCCTTACGTCTTCCTTAGTAACCATGATGTCCTGCATTTGCTTTATTTCTGTAGGCCTTCCTCCCATAAAATGCTCCTCCTTTGTAAACACTTTGCAAAAGTTGTCATTCAAAATTTCAGCTATCTCTCCAGCATCTTCATATGCAGGCAAACCCCGTTTAACGAAGGGGTTATGTTCCTAAAAAACACTTCGTTAAGCGAAACTTCATTAAGCGAACCGATTATAACAGGTTTAACCCCTGATTTGAACTTCCATTGAGAGTAAGCAAAGCGAGAGTGCATCATAGTACAGTAAAAGGTTTACTGAAAGTAAAAATTATGAAGTTAAACATTTAGGTAGTTTAATTTAAGTCATTATAATGTACACTAATGTATGTATGTATGTATGTAACTTTATAATGTTGTTGATCTTAACTTTGTGAAGAGAGGAAGAGTGAAACGGGAAAGACACTAACCGGTAACCTGTGGAATGTAAACAAAGTGCGCATCATGGTACTGCATACAAAACTTATGTACCACATTTCCACAAGGCTTTCCATTTTATCCATTGTAGAGTCACGAGTTCTGGTGGTTCTTTTAGCTTGCAAGGAAGATGAGGTCTCACTAGCCTTGTTAATAGAGTCTCTTGACTTGAAAGTAGTAGACAGTAGATGGAGTCAAGCCATGGTGGGAAGCAATGTTATTAGTTTTCTGGCCTTTCTCTTGTCTGTGAATAATACCCAGCTTCACTTCGAGAGTAAGACACTTCCTGGTCTTCTTAGGAACGTTAGGCCACATTGCAGGGTGTTTTGGTGATAAGTTGAACTAAGGAAGATGAGCTGCTGGTGACGCTGTTATGTTTTGACTGGGCAGTGAGTGGTGCGTGTGATCTTGATATTGATGCTACAGGTGACACAGAATTTCTTCTGAGTCAGACCTTTGTATCGGCAGAGCCTGTGTTGTCCACGAGAGGCTTGATCTTGATCTTTATTCGACAGGTGTCTCAGGATTTCTCCTGAGGTAGGCCTTAGTACCAGCAGCTCCTGATGTATTCAAAAGCCTGTCAGCTTGCATGATACAGTGGGGCTTTCAAATTTGGAAAAAAATTACCTTGATAAAACTTCGTTAAAGCGAGTTTGGTGTTCGTTAAACGAGCAGATGGTAGTAAAATGAAACCTTCATTATAGCGAAATTTCGTTGTGTGAACCTTCGTTAAACGGGGGTTGCCTGTACTTCTTCCCCGTTTTTTACCTTTTCTATTGCCTCCCTTTTATTTAGTTTTCCATTTATGAATTTGTAAAACATTTTTGGATCACTATCACAGTTTTCCACCACCCTCTGTTCATATTCCTTCTGTGCTGTTCTCCTTACTTCAACATATCTATTCCTTGCTGTTTTGTAGCCTTCCCTTGATAATACATCACTACTTTTTTTAAGTTTCTTCCATGCCTTTTCTTTGTTCTTTTTTGCTTCTTCACAATTTCTATTAAACCACTGTTTATTATTTAAAGTCCCCTTCCTGTAATATGGCACAAACTTTTTCACAGCAGAGTTATACAAATCCATAAATTTATCGTACTTCAATTGCATATCTCTTTCCTGGTATACCACGGACCAGTCAGTTTCATTAAAGAACTCCCTTATATGGTTATAATTTGCCCTAGTATAATTTAATTTTTCCTCCCTGCGTTCCACAATCTTATTCGTGCTTAATTCTGTATCCAGCTCAAAGCTTAGGACATCATGATCGCTTTTCCCCAAGGGACTTTCATGTTCAATTTCCTCTTTTAGAGAGATTCCCCTAGTAAATACCAAATCCAACCTTGCTGCAACATCCTGTCCCCTGCACCTTGTTGGTGATCTCACCCACTGTACCATCAAGTTATTTGTTGCTACCTTTAACAATTCTTCTGCCCACTCACCACCTTTCACCACTTCGTAGTCTTCCCACACTATTTCTTTGCAATTAAAGTCTCCAACTATCATCACTCTATCCTTTCTGTTGAGTTCTTGCTTCATTCTGTCTAGAGTATTTCTCTGTGTGTGTGTGTATGTGTGTCATCATGGACAGGGTGAAGGGCAATGACTGCAGTCTGCTGGAGTTTGAGGTATGCATGTGTCTGTCTGTCTTTCTGTGTGAGTGTGTGTGTGTGTGTGTGTGTGTGTGTGTGTGTGTGTTTATATATTTGAGGTGTACAAATAGTGAGCCTTATGAGTGCCAGTGGAGTGATGGTCAGGAATTCCGTGAGGGCTAACAACACTCTCCTATACAGCCCCTGGTGTCACCAGGTGTTTCCCCTGTGTTGTGTGTGGCAGTGCTTCATTGTGACCAGTGTTGAGATGGTGTTGTTTCTTGTCCCGGCAGGTGAGTGGGTCCACATATGAACCCATCGGTGATGTGTACCTGCGTGGTGCGCGGGTGAGGGGCAGCAACTATGAGGGTCTGCAGGAGCTGGCCACGGTGTCCTGCCTGTGCAACGACTCCTCGGTGGACTACAATGAGTTCAAGGGCATCTTTGAGAAGGTGGGCGAGGCCACAGAGACGGCCCTCATTGTGCTGGCTGAGAAGCTCAACCCCTTCAATGTGGCCAAGGCCGGGGTGGACCGCCGTGCTGCCGCCACGCTCTGCAAGCGCGACCTGGAGCAGCGTTGGAGGAAGGAGTTCACGCTGGAGTTCTCCCGCGACCGCAAGTCCATGTCATCGTTCTGCACGCCCCTCAAGCCCACCCGCCTGGGCAACAGCCCCAAGATGTTCTGCAAGGGTGCCCCCGAGGGCGTGCTGGACCGTTGCACCCACGTGCGCGTTGGCACTCAGAAGGTGCCACTCACTGCTGCCATCAAGGACAAGATACTGGCTGTCACCAGGGACTATGGCTGCGGCCGCGACACCCTGCGCTGCCTGGCCCTGGCCACCCGCGACAATCCCCCTGCCCCGGCCCAGATGGACCTGCAGGACCCCGCCAAGTTCCACTCCTACGAGGTGGACATGACCTTCGTGGGCGTGGTGGGCATGCTGGACCCACCCAGGAAGGAGGTGTGTGTGATGACCTTGCTGTATTGTTGAGGGTGTGAGCTGGAGATCATTTGTCCTGTCTCAATATTTACAGTTATACAGCTTCTCTTTATATTTGGTGCCACTGACAGCTGTCACTCCAGCCATTGCAGAGTGTGATGCATCGCTGCAGCAAACTGTCTGTCTTGGTGGCACTCACACATTTACTCTTCTTAATCTTTATTGTATGTCCTGTCATGCATGTTGTTCCCTCAGACCTGTGCATCTCCAACATTTGTCTGTCTGTCCCAGTGGTTTACTGATCTGTACATTATTATCAAGTGTCCTCTTTTTCCCTTGCCCTGCTCTGACCTGTGATGTGTGTGTGTGTGTGTGCCTGCAGGTGCGCGACTCCATCCGTCGGTGCCGGGCAGCTGGCATCCGTGTCATCGTGGTGACTGGTGACAACAAGGCCACGGCGGAGGCCATCTGCCGCCGCATCGGCATCTTTGGGGACGAGGAGGACACCCACGGCCTGTCCTACTCTGGCCGGGAGTTTGACGAGTTGAGTGTGGCAGAGCAGCGGTCCGCCTGCATGCGTGCCCGTCTCTTCTCCCGTGTGGAGCCCTTCCACAAGTCCAAGATTGTGGAGTACCTGCAGGCAGAGAATGAGATCTCAGCCATGACCGGCGACGGTGTGAACGACGCGCCAGCCCTGAAGAAGGCGGAGATTGGTATTGCCATGGGGTCCGGCACTGCTGTGGCCAAGTCTGCCTCCGAGATGGTGCTTGCGGACGACAACTTCTCGTCCATTGTGGCGGCGGTGGAGGAGGGCCGAGCCATCTACAACAACATGAAGCAGTTCATCCGCTACCTCATCTCCTCAAACATCGGCGAGGTGGTCTCCATCTTCCTGACGGCTGCCCTGGGCCTGCCCGAGGCGCTCATCCCCGTGCAGGTACAGTACTTGGTCGCCGCACCCTCAGCTGCCCTTACCTCACTCGTTGTGCTCCTGCCAGCATCTCTAACATGAACAGTGTTATTGTGGCGGTGTGTGAGCACTGGCACACTGAAACACAAACCACACCACACTGTTTGTCAAGAAGTTATGGCTCAACAAACATTTTGCTTCAACATGTGTGTGTGACATTATTGTATTGGTGTGCATGTTTCCACAGCAATAAATATTATTGTATTTCCTTTCCTTGGCTTCACCAGCTACTGTGGGTGAACCTGGTGACAGACGGGCTGCCGGCCACTGCCCTGGGCTTCAACCCGCCTGACGTGGACATTATGCTGCACAAGCCACGCAAGGGAGACGAGTCCCTCATCTCTGGCTGGCTCTTCTTCCGCTACATGGCCATCGGCTTCTACGTGGGCGTGGCCACCGTGTTTGCCGCCTCCTGGTGGTTCATGTACGACCCAACCGGCCCACAGCTCAACTACTACCAGCTGTCCCACCACCTCTCCTGCCCCACCGACCCACAAAACTTCAAGGGCCTGGACTGTGCCGTGTTCAGCCACCCGGCCCCCATGACCATGGCGCTGTCTGTCCTCGTCACCATCGAGATGCTCAATGCTCTCAATAGGTCTGTGTAATAATAATAATAATAATAATAATAAACAGTCAGTTTAGAAATAAGCAGCTTGGAATCTGAAAATATACATCTTAGAGGGAGAAATATCCTAATATTACATACTTAACCCTTAAAGTACGGTGATCGTATTGGTACGGTTGTAGCGTTGCATGCGGAGAGGCGGGGATCATACCAGTAATCATGATTTTGCCGTGCAAAACCTTTGAATCTCTCCCCATCACTATTGGTCCTGGGGCAAGTGGAGGTATCTGGCATCTTTTCTTGCTCGTCTGCTTGAGCCTTGAGACATGTTCCCACACAATAGGTCATCTTTTCCCATTTCGAGGCGACATCTGGCAACCCCCGTGACCCGGAGGGAGGAAATGGTACTCCAAGTGATGTTATGTCAGGGTTGCTCGGAAATTATATTGAGGACAGTGATGAAAATGAAGACAGTGATTTTTTTTATTTAGACAGAAGAAAGTGAAGACTCTAGTAGTGATTCTGATAGTGATCTGGGAGACAGAGACCAACCCTCACAGCGACGTTCATAAACCTCCTCACGTAGCCTATTCCCCTCCAGCAATGCACTGGTGTGTGTCACCCATGGTTGCCTCTACAAGACTGTGCTTGTTGGCCAAGTCATGTCAATCCCATTGCTAATTAGAGTTGGTAGATTCCAATTATTATACAAATCCACAATACTTGCAATATGTGGTTTCCTTTTTCTTTCCTGTTTTGCACATCATTTCATATATCGGAGTTTGCATTTTCTTGATGTGAAAGTGCAAAAATTCTTACTTTTACATCAAATTCAAATACCCTAAAGGAGAGAGAGAGCGAGAGAGCGTGCGCAGTGTTATCGGAGCTTGGGAGGTATTTCTTAGCGGCGGGTTCTGCCATGAATTTTTTTATATGCAATAGCTTTGCTCTCAGAGGTGATAACATGTTAAAAATTACATCGTTGTACTCAGAAGAACACAAAGAAATATGTTTTTATAAGGAAAAAATATTTTTATCATTTTTGGTAGGTGTAATGTTTCCCCGGTGTAACAGACAGAAAGTACTTTAAGGGTTAAAATTACATACATAAAAATAGGCACAAATATAGTGTTCACCAGGTGTGTGTGTGTGTGTATGTGTGTGTAATTCACTGATTGATCTGCTGCAGTCTCTGACGAGACAGTCAGACATTATCCTATGGAACAAGCTCAGAGCTCATTGTTTCCGATCTTGGGATAGGCCTGAGACCAGGCACACACCACACACCGGGACAACAAGGTCACAACTCCTCGATTTACATCCCGTACCTACTCACTGCTAGGTGAACAGGGGGCTACACATGAAAGGAGACACACCCAAATATCTCCACCCGGCCGGGGAA
Source organism: Portunus trituberculatus (assembly GCF_017591435.1). NCBI lineage: Eukaryota > Metazoa > Arthropoda > Malacostraca > Decapoda > Portunidae > Portunus > Portunus trituberculatus. The sequence continues at coordinate 7,990,082 of NC_059256.1, read as the reverse complement.
TCGAACCCCGGTCATCTGGCTTGTGAAGCCAGCGCTCTAACCACTGAGCTACCGGGCCGTGTGTGTGTGTGTATTTAGCTAGTTGTAGTTTTACAGGGCCTGGGCTTTATGCTAGTGTGGCCCCGTCTCGATATCTACACTTATCCAATTTTTCTTTAAAACTATGCACACTCGTTGCTGACACCACTTCCTCACTCAAACTGTTCCAAGTCTCAACACATCTTTGCGGGAAACTATATTTTTTAACATCTCAGACATCTTCCCTTCCTCACGTTGTTAGTATGCGATCTTGTGCTTCTAGCCTTCTAATGTCATATTCTTCTCTCAGGATTAGTTTCTCATTATCCACTTGATCCATTCTGTGAGTGTGTGTGTGTGTGTTGTATTGTATTGTGAGCAGACACCATTTCTCTCAGCAGGAACACACCACCAACCTGTGTGAGCCCTGTACCTGTCCCCCTGTATGATAAGCCTCAGCAGCCCTACCCCCTGCACCCCAGCCCTCTGTATTTCCCTCTCCTGAACCCTGCCAGCAGCACTAACTGTGTCCACTGTTTGCAGTCTGTCTGAGAACCAGTCCCTGCTGGTGATGCCTCCCTGGTATAATGGGTGGCTGCTGGCTGCCATGACCCTCTCCATGGTGCTGCACTTCTTCATCCTCTACTTCAACATTCTGGCGGTGAGAGAGGGAGAGGGAGAGGGTGTTAGTGGTAAACATAAGTTATTAGTTCATCTTTTACTTCTATGACAGTGAATGAGAGAGAGAGAGAGAGAGAGAGAGAGAGAGAGAGAGAGAGAGGGAGAGAGGGAGGGAGGGAGTGGGAGATAGGATAAGAGAAGAGTAAAAATGAAGGCAAAGAAAAATATATATAGAAATGGATGTCTAGTAGAAGGATGGAGGGGGAGAGAGAGAGAGAGAGAGAGAGAAAGACAGGAAAAAGGGAAAGGATGAGAAAGGTTAGATTAAGTAAGGTTAGGTTAGGTATAGTTAGGTTTGGTTAGGCTGTTTGTGCTTCATAATTTTTTGCTTGTAGAAATGTGAAGCTCATGAATAATGTGTATAACAAGAATTGAAATCATCCTCAACACCACCAGTCAAACCACCACAAAGCACCACAGTAACAACACCCAAACCACAAAACACCATAAAACTTTATAACACCACCACATAGCACCACAATACCACCACAGTAACGCCGCTCAAACATCAACAGGTGGTGTTTCAAGTGCAGCCGTTGTCAGTGGGTCAGTGGGTGGCCGTCCTCAAGATATCATTCCCCGTTATCCTGCTGGACGAGACGTTTAAACTGGTGGCTCGACAGATTACCCTGGGCCACAACCCTCTCCTCTGCTGCCACTGGATCGTGCTGGCCTGGGGCGCCTACCTGGCCTACATCAAGGTGTATTTCTTTTAACCTCCACTTGATAATTGCTAGGCATGTGTCTGAAATGTATATCTGGCAGTTTTTTGCAGGCTGGGATGTGTTTCTTGGCATTTTTTTGGGGTATGGCCCTCGTGGGTTTTATATTGTGGCCTGGGGGTGTGTGGTCACTTAGGGATGGGTAGGGCAGTGTCAGGGTGTGTGGCTGGACTGTGTGGCCATGGTGTGCTGTATCTGACATGGCCCTGTTTGTCGTGGCCGGTTTTTGGTTCTTGGCCAATGTGACGCCGGCCTCCAAGGCTGAGAGAGGGATATGACTGCCCTGTGTGTGTGTGTGTGTGTGTGTGTGTGTGTGAGAGAGAGAGAGAGAGAGAGAGAGAGGGTCTGGGTAGTTAGGAAAGACAATTTACATAACCACAATATACATACATACATACATAGATGTTTTGTGATGTTAGCCAAGTGTTCCCCTTCAAACATCCCCCCACCCATCCCCCAGCCCCTTCTCATGTATTTCTCCCCCTTCCCTTCCCCCTTACTGATATGACCAAGTATTACCAACACGGGGGTGGGGGGGGGAATCTCACCACACACTAGCTAGACACTGACACAAAGGAAACTAGTGAAGTATTTTGACTGTTGACACACACACACACACACACACACATACCTTTGCATTTTTTTCACTCCTTTTGTCATCAGCAGGAAGGGAAGGAAGGCAGACTGAAAAGGAACACAGTGAACAGCATAATACCACTACATTCTGAAACATTTGCATTTATTTTGGGAGTTGTGGCCTTTCTTTATGTCTCCCCAAAACGTGACACTTAAATTAACTTGTTCCTTTAAAATATAGATGATTTATAGACTTGTTCATCCTTTTCTTTGCCTCTCAAACAACAGATAGACACTTATAGACTTGTTCATCATCCTTTTTAACACTTAGATTAACTTGTACATCCTTTTTTAAAACCAAACTAGCCAAGACAAACATAAAAACTTGGGTCTGTACGTTTCAAACACCACAGACTACTATCAATACATCTTTCATTTTCACACCAACAATACAACCACCACCACCATCACTACCAACCACTAAAACCATCACTTTCACCACTCTAGTACCACTACCAACACCTTGATCTCCCACCCCACAACACCAACACAACACTACTAAAACATGTCTATATTTTCTAAACCCCACAAACTGATCACCCCAAAACACCAATTTATAGATTAATTACCACCATAACACCAGAACAATCTAATATAAGTGTTTACCTCTCTAAGTCAACATTTCCTTATTATTTCATCTTCATTTCTCACCACAAGTAAGAAAAAACACTTTATTTCTACCTTACAGCTTGTCAGGCTATGTGTATTGGTGGTGCAGGGACTCAGTAACAGGGTTTGGGTGAGTTTAGTGTCTGATCTAAGTTTTGAGGGCTTATGAGTGACAGTGAGTAGGGTAAGTAGGGAAGCTTAGATAGGGCTCAGGGAGGAGAGACAGAATGTTTGGCTGGATTTGGTTATATAAGCTTATGGACCTAAACTGTGTCAGGGAAAGGGGGAATGTTTGGCTGTTTACAAGCTTATATGTAAATTTTGTTAGGGTAAAGCCAGGAGTAAGAAAAAAATAAGGGTTTAGGGATATAAAAAGAGGGAAAAGGTTTGTTAGACTGTCTGTGAGCTTACGGACCTAAATTTTGTCAGTAATATGAAAAGAGGAAAGATTTAGCTACACTGTTTATAAGCTTTGTGTGGACCTAAATTTTGTCAGGGAATGGCCAGAGGGAGGACAGATAAACGTTTAGGGACAAGGAAAGAAATAAAAAATTGACTCTGACTGTTTATAAGCTTCCAGACTTGAATTATGTCAGTGAAAGGCCAGGAATAAGAAAAATAAGCATTTAAAGACAAGGAAAGACAGAAAAAGTTTAGAGTGATCAATTATAAAAGAGAAAAGGAGGCATTTCAGAGCACAGATCTTGAGTGATGGAGGTTGTCTGTCTGTCTGTCTGTCTGTCTGTGTAGCACCTTGTCACAGTGTTGAGAGAGGGATAGAGTTGTGTTTTCACCCACACCACTACAACCCTAGCCGGTAACACTGTCTTGTGCATTGATATTTAATTGATTGTTCACCTCATCTTGTCCAGCCTCATTTCTGCATCGCTGTATTGTCGCACTTACAAAGGCTCTAAGGCTCTAGGTTAAAGGAAGCTGTCAGTGTGTGTGTGTGTGTTTAAGGAAAGGTTCACTTGTACACTTCATCTCATATTTAAACCTCATTTGCACCTCTGTACTCTGCAAAACCTGTGTCACACCTCTTACTTTCCAAAGGCTCTAGTTGAAAGTGTGTGTGTGTGTGTGTGTGTGGGGTTCTAAGGAAAGGTTTACAAGTACACTTCATCTCATTGTCAAGACTCATTCACACCTATGTACTCCAGCCACACTTACAAAAGGTTCTAGTTGAAGACGTGTGTGGGTTTTTGAAGTGTCTAGGTCCAAGGAGAGGCTGGCAAGATTTTGTGTGTGTGTGGGTGGGTGAGGTTTGGCAGGGTTTAGTTGTGGTATGCAACTTTTTCTCACCCTCATGTTCTCTAAAAGCTAGCAATATCATCTTCACCACTGTTTATAATCTACACATACACACACACACCTCTTTAAAGTATTATTTGTTGATCTTTAGTACTCAGGTCACATGGGTTGGGAGTGGGGCTGGGTTAGGCTGGGTTATTGATGTAAGAAGGAAAGGGGAAACTAAAGTAATGGGGGTTTGTATGTTTATCCCCTGGTTTTTTAGTGATTAGGAGGAAAAGGAGAGTAAAGTAATGGGGGGTTTGCTTGTTTAGTGTTTAGTGTTAGGTGAGGATCAAGGTTATTGGTGCAAGGAGGGAAGGGAGACTGAAAGAAGGGCGGGTTTGTATGTTTATTTATGCTTTTTATGGAGACTAGTGTAGGAAAGAGAACTAAAATAACACGGTCTGTATTTCTCTGTAGGGTTATTGTTCTTTTTCAGCGAGTAGGGGAGGAAAAAATAGTCAAATAATGGGGTTTTCACATTTATTTACCTTTTTTTATTCAGTAACTAGTGGAGGAAAGGGAGTAAAGTAATGGGTCTGTACTTTTCTGTAATGCTTTTGTTTGGTTTTCAGTAATGAAGGGAGAAAAAATAGTGAAATAGCAGGGCTTGGATGTTTGTGACGAGGGACAATCTGAGGTTATCTGTAGGGAGGGAACAGTCAGTGTAGTGCAGGGAGTGAGTGCGTGTGGTGAGGTGAAGTGCGGTGTTGTAATGCAGGGAGTGAGTACGTGTGGTGAGGTGAACTGTGATGAGATGTGACTGTTTGAGACGAGTGTTTTATTACTCTATTGTTGAGATGGGTTTGTTTCTTAGTGTACTCTTTTTCACTTGATATTGGGTGACTTATGAAGATTTTACCTGCCATTTAGTCATAGAGCGGACATGGAAAGATGAAAAAATAACTAGATATTTACTTAACAATACAAGTGATTTACCAGCCATTCATTCATACGAGGGACACGGAAAGAAGACAACTAATTAAGGATGTGGAAAAAATCATTTGAATGATTATATTTACTTGCCAACATAGGTGACTTTGTGAAGGTTCAGCAGCCATTCACAAGACTGATTTAGGATGTGAAAAATCACATACGTAGTAGTTAACAGGGAACACAGTGGATGTAGGTTTGGAAAGCATTTATTGGCAAGGCAGGGAGGGAACAATAATAGTAGTAGAGGATTGGAATGCTTTGATTTAGTGTTTGTACAATCAAGAGGACTCAGTTGTTATGGAGTTCAGGTCATGTCAGTCACTACCATAAGGTCACATAGGGGTCACAATCTTCTCACCTCACCTCACCTCACCTCACTGTGTTTTGGTCTGTTATTGTTGGGGCTGCAGTACCACATCCTGACCTCATCTTCTCTGCTTGTGTGTCGTGAAGTTGCTCGCAGGGGGGGTGAGGGAGTGAAGTGTAGCCTAGCAGTATCTTGACGCAAACTTGTCTGCTTGTGTCATGAAGTTTTGTTGTTTGGAGTGCTGAGTGCAGAGACTATGGGGTTAGTTTTTCTCATTTGAAACCCAACTAAACCTAACTTCAACTTCATCCACCCCTTCTCTCATCTAATATTTCTTTTTGCTTTTCTCTCTCACCTTTTCTGCTCTTCTAAGCTTCTTCCCACTAAGTTCTTTCAAAGTGCTAGGTTGAAAAGTACGTTTTTTTTTTTTTTTTTTTTTTTTTTTTTTCTTTTCCCCAGTTACTCCTGTTAATAAGCGTTAACTATTGCATTCCGATCATTGCGTGCTTGTTCTGAAGATGATGATGATGATGATGATGATGATGAATGAAGTCTGCCGTGTCTCATTTTAAAGATCATGCTAAGTTCTGGTCTTGCTTGTAAAATTATGCAGTCTTCAAAAGCTTATCCACGCATTTCTCTTCTGCTTATCGTTGTCTGTTTGTAAAGTTTGTAAGGCCAAAATATTACGTGGGTTCTTTCAAAGTTAATTTATAGCAAGTCATTCCACTGCTAAAACATTCATTCATTCCTTTTTCCATCTTCAAACCTCACGTGATCATTTTGGCATCATTCCACTGAACATTCCTTCTGTGACATTCTCAGTGTGGACACTGTCAATATTTCTTTTTCTACACCTCGCCAAGCATTCCTGTTTCAATATTCCTCTTCCTTCATTCTGTCACACACCAAGCATTCCTAATCATTCCTCCTCTTTCTGTCACATCAAGTATGACTAATAATTTCTTAAGATTCTTGAGTTTGTCAGTAGATATTCACTAAGAATCTCAACTGACTTGAGATTCACTTAAATTGACATGAAATTAACACAGGAACATTAAAAAGTATCCACATAACACCATACATACTTGTCTCCACAGCTTCCCAAATCCATAACACCAGCATAACCCAACACCACCAAGGATCAGTCTCCTAACCAAACACTACCACACAGTCACCCCATTGTTATACCAGAGCCCCATTAACACTAGCCCAAATCTCCACCATTACCTAACACCACACACACACACTCATTCACTCATACCAATCTCTAACACGACATACATACATACCCTCGTCATATTAGCCAAGGGTGTAGGTGTCTGAGTGCCACTGCCTACCTACACATACAAACTCTTCAGTCAGTCAGTCAGACTAAGCAATGCCAAATCATAGGGGCTTGTTTTGCTGTGGTGGTGGTGGTGGTGGTGTGTGTTGTAGTTAAGAATATGATAACTGTAGAAACCTTCAAAGCAACACACACACACCGCGTAGTGTAGTGGTTAGCATGCTTGACTCGCAATCAAAAGGGCCGGGTTCGAGTCCCGGTAAGCGGCGAGGCAAATGGGCAAGCCTCTTAATGTGTGGGGTGTGTTCACCTAGCAGTAAATAGGTACGGGATGCAACTCGAGGGGTTGTGGCCTCGCTTTCCCAGTGTGTTGATGTGGTCTCAGTCCTACCCGAAGATCGGTCTATGAGCTCTGAGCTCGCTCCGTGATGGGGAAGACTGGCTGGGTGACCGACTAAATTAATATACATTTTTTTTTAACCACTGAAACATAATTATTATATTTTTAAGAGAGAGACAAATGTGTGTAGAAGTTTGGGCTTGTAATGCTACTAATGTTACTGATGAACACACACACACACACACACACTTTTTAACAGATGATTGGTCACATTTAGGCATTTGTGTGTAGCAGAACATGAACACTGCCCCTTCTGTAGCACTACATTATCTTCTGCTGATGCTGCCGCTGCCGCCGCCACCACCACTCTAATAACTCAAAGCACAAAGGAGTGACGAGTGATGAGTCTGGGATGAAGGAGAAGTCATCATAAAAAGTCATCATTTTAGCATTAGTGTTTCTCTTTTATATATATATATATATAGTATACATAAAAAATATATCTTAACTGTGTAATATATAACATGCGTGTAATTCATTAATATTTCCTCTTAGGGTGCTGCTGAGGTCAGGCCATACATACATACATACATACATCCATATATTGTTCTTGTTCAGGTGCAGCGTTGCAGTCTCTCGAGTGTCCAAATATGTAAAGAAATGTACCAAATTATGCACAGTCTAGGTAGTATTAAGGTGCTGGCTGGTGGTGCACGGGGGTGGTGTGTGTGTATGTGTGTGCTTGGGATGTTATGGTGTGTTGTGTCCGCTGATGTGTCAGTAGTAAGAGTGACAGTAACAATAAAAGTAACACCAATAGCAACACCACCACCATTACCAAGACACCCCATCCCATCCCCTGTACACCGCCAGCCAGCTCTCGTTCATAGATCAATGTTTTTCATCCTGTAGTTAGTGTACTGTAGGTGTGTAGCTTGGGGGTGTTCCAAGACGCACTTATGACCCGGAACATTATGAAATGCTCCAAAATCCAGTATAGCGAGATTAATGATGTCAGTAACCCCTCTATAGTGATTTCAGAGCATAGCCTAATGTAACTTGGAATGTTGTGGAGTGCAGCTTGAAATTGAACCCTTGTGTCCCAGTCCAGATTAAAAGGCGAGAGTTTGCAGGGCCTAACACACCAGCCCAGTGTTTCCAGTGCTTGGTGATGCGCTGAAGGGAGTGTGTGTTTGTTTTGTTTGCCGTTGCCGCTGCTGCTGCTACGCCACACCATATGATGCTTAGGGATGTTAAGTTTTCAGTGTGTGTGTGTGTGTGTCATCATGGACAGGGTGAAGTGTTTGATTTAGTGCAAACTATGTATTAAAATTTAACTTGTCGTGTGTGTGGTGTGGCAGTGGTGGTGCCGTGGCATGAACTGTTAAGAGAATGGTGTTGTAACTTCACAAGAGAGAAAGAGAGTGAGTTTTGGTGTTGTAACTTCTTCACCACCACTTCACCAATGCATGAAAAAAAATAAAGTAAAATGTTCTGATGTGTTTATGATAACATTCCTCACTCCTCCTCCTCTTCTTCCTGCTCCTCCTCCATCACTCCTGTTGTTTATTTTTTGTTAACTAAAGTAAGACTACAACCTTATTATGTGTTTCAATTATCCTGTGTGTGTAATAATTTAATAGTATAAATAATAATACAGGGATCTCTCGAATTACATGAGGGATACATTCCTGAAGGGATCATGCAATGTAAAAACTCAATAAACTTTATGAAGTGAACATGATTCCTGAAGTGTACTATCATGGAAAGAGTCAGCAACTACAAGCCTGATCCATAGAAATGATTGCTGGTGCACCAGTTAGGACCATTTTGACAGAACAGAAGTAACACGTGTCAATCTCTCTCTCTCTCTCTCTCTCTCTCTGGTCACCTTATAAATGAATAAATATATATATATCCTTCACCCCCCCCCTTAAGCCACAACCACTGCAACACTACTCTGGGGATTTTGTTATTCAGATGTTTAAATTAATACATCAGTCTCTGAAACAATAAAAACACACTTTCTCATTTTATTATCTCTGATGGTATGCAATGAGCTCTCCCTCAAGGGGAATATCACACTGGCAGAACATGTCATATGGTTCTTGGTGCAAAACCAGGAAGTTGTCTGCATTCTTGTTGTGCCTGGCAGATGTCCAAGCAACTAAGACCAAACCTAATTAAAACAAACCAGAACTAAACTGTGCCGCTTACACCTCAATCAGTGTTTCATGTTGAAATTGCATTTACACTTCCTGTTATTGAACAACAGGAAGAAGCTAGAAAATTTCAGAGAAAAAAACAAGCAGCCTCAAACAACATAGTAAACATATTAACACAGTGGACAGCTTTTATTTTGAAACAGCAGGTAGGAAGTTAACGGATGTATCAGCAAAATGCGGAAAATTTGACGGTTTTCAGCAAGACAACAATAGTGTGAGGGGAGTGACAGCTTTTATTATCATTATATTATGATCAAGCAGCCAGCCCACTGTAAGGGTGCTCTCACACCTAACGGTAACCTGCCTGGTTCGGTTAAAACAAACTCAGGTGGGTTGGTGTGAAAGCTGTCAGTAGAACCCTAGCATGGACCCAAAAAATGAACCCTGGTGTGGACTCAAGAAATTAATCCTGGTGTGGACCCAAAAAATTAATCCTGGTGTGGACCCAAAAAATGAACCCTGGCATGGACCCAAAAAATTAATCCTGGTGTGGACCCAAAAAATGAACCTTGGCGTGGACCCAAAAAATTCATCCTGGTGTGGACCCAAAAAATTAATCCTGGTGTGGACCCAAAAAATTAATCTTGGTGTGGACCCAAAAAATTAATCGTGGTGTGGACCCAAAAAACAAACCGTGGCATGGACCCCAAAAATTAATCCTAGTGTGGACCAAAATATGAACCCTGGTGTGGACCAAAACAAATCCTGGTGTGGACCTAAAAAACGAACCCTGGTGTGGACTCAAAAAATGAACCCTGGCGTGGACCCAAAAAACGAACTGGTGTGGACCCAAAAAATGAATGAAGACCGCTTGAAAAGGTATCTTCCCTGATAGGTCAAAATCTGTCAACACTGCTTGTGTTTGTGTCCTGCTCCCACAGTAATGAACCCTGAGTCATTGCAGCACGTCTCCTTTTCATCCTGTCTCTACCTGTTACTCACTATTCATAACATGTGGTCCATTTGCATCTAATAATACTAATAATGCTTATAGCCTAATCAGTCATTTCTTTATGAGGTTTTTGACACCAAAGAACAGAGATATACCCATCAGAACCATTAAAGTCCTGTAAACTTCTGTCATATATATACACACACACAACTCACATTAAGTAATGGGTATTGTGGGAGACTCAGAGGATTTTAAATATTTTTGGGGTCATAAATATTAAACTAATGACAATGGTGTGTCTTCTCATTCATCATTAGTAATATCAAAGGCAACTTTTACTTAATATATTAAAATCCAGACCAAATACGAAAAACACTCATGTAAACAAATATATCCCTACCATATTGTGAGTAGTATTTACCTAGTTGTATTGTACAGGTGAGTATGCATGTATGTATGTATAAAAAAAAAAAAAAAAAATATATATATATATATATATATATATATATATATATATATATATATATATATATATATATATATATATATATATATATATATATATATATATATATATATATATATATATATATATATATATATATATATATATATATATATATATATATATATATATATATATATATATATATATATATATATATATATATATATATATATATATATATATATATATATATATATATATATATATATATATATATATATATATATATATATATATATATATATATATATATATATATATATATATATATATATATATATATATATATATATATATATATATATATATATATATATATATATATATATATATATATATATATATATATATATATATATATATATATATATATATATATATATATATATATATATATATATATATATATATATATATATATATATATATATATATATATATATATATATATATATATATATATATATATATATATATATATATATATATATATATATATATATATATATATATATATATATATATATATATATATATATATATATATATATATATATATATATATATATATATATATATATATATATATATATATATATATATATATATATATATATATATATATATATATATATATATATATATATATATATATATATATATATATATATATATATATATATATATATGTATGTGCTGCGACCCTCCTTCAGCTTCTTCTTCAGGGAGGGGACGCCTCACAATCTTCTCGGGATTCGGGGCGTGTGTGTCGAGGAGAAGGACTTTACCTGGGTGGCGCGGCGCGGCTGGGGTGGAGCAGTGGGCAGATCGCTCTCTCAGGCCTGGCTGTCTGCTTCTATAGCACCCACTCTCACTCAGCTCAGTCACACAGAGTGGGGAGAAGGAAACACTTCTTCCTTATTTCTCTATATTACAGCAACTATACACGAGTCACTGGGAACAGGTGGCGGCGGCACACAGGACGGGCAGGGGCGGCAACAAAGCACGGGTAACACTTTGTTAGTTCGTCAGGCACTTCACTGTCTCTCTGTCTCTCGTTCACTCTCTGACTGCTCCCCAGAGTACGACTTGTTCCTTCGAGGTCTCTTGCTACACTCCTGTCCTCTGTCCTCGTCGGTGCCACACAGTGCCCCACAAACCACGCCTCCTGTGCCGTCGCACCTGCCAGGCAATGTCCTTACGAGTCTATTTCAGCTTATTAGGTAACGCTATCTACCTTAACCGCTAATTACCAATATATCCCTGATAATGCTGGCTACAAGCAATTCACACATGCATGCCTTTATTTACACGGTACCGTATGACAATTATCCCAGGGCTGGCCAGTGCCCTCACCCATACACACACACACACACACACACACACACACACACACACACACACACACTCTTATCTCCCTGTGACCTCCGGGGTCACATCTCCTCCGTCATGGAGGCCTAGCTCAGCGTCCCTTCCATTAAGGTGTGACAGTTTCATAAACACGAGCAACCAACACCTCGCTCACCCTTTAGCTAAAGTCTGCACATATGTACTCATATGTACTACCCATATGTACTCTCTTATGACGCTGCTCCACACTCACACAGGCACACGTACATATCTGGGAGGCTGCTGCAATACACCTTCGCAACACTGCCCCCTCCCACATAAATAGTCGTCTCGACTATTTCCCTAGTCTCGTCCTCCACATTTTACATCCTAGCTACTCAAATCTGTTTCCTCATCTAGAATATAGTCCTGCAATCTCCGTGGTGGTCGACGCTGGCGGGGTGGGCGGCGGGCGGCGGCTGGCGGTGAGTCACCCACTCCTGACTCAGCTTCTTCATCCCCGCTCCACCGTCCTCGCTGCCCACGAGGCCGGCGTCAGGCCCCGTTACGTCCTCTGCTACTATAGCAAGGGCAGCTTCCTCCTCCTCACTGCTGCTGTCACACGGGGCTTGGCCCCAGGTGAACTTCCCCGGCCCGTGGTATCTCCACAGTCGGTCAGCATGAATTATCTTGGGCTTCCCGCGTTGTCCTCGACGAATACGGAAGGTTACCTCCGACACCTTCTCGATGACAGTGTATGGCCCCTCCCAGGGGCTCTGCAGCTTCGGTGAGAGACCTTTCCGCCGGCGGGGGTTGTAAAGCCACACCTTGTCGCCAACTGCAAACTCAGCCGCGCGACTTCCCCGGTCATAGCGGTGCCTCATGGCCTCGCCTGCCAGCTTAAGTCGTCCTCGCACCTGATGATGAGCCTCCACTAGCCGCTCCTGCAGTGCTATGGCGTAGTCCGTGGCCACAGTAGGCAGTTCTTCATCTGGAGGGCGTCCTGTTGTCAAGTCCACCGGCAGGCGAAGCTCCCGGCCCATCATAAGCCGGGCCGGCGTGTAGGTGGTGGCCTCGTGCGCGGCAGACCTGTATGCCATGAGCAGAGCGGGAAGCTTCCGGTCCCACTCTGTCTGTCCCTCTGTACAGTATTTGGCCAGTTCCTGAGCCAGTGTCCTGTTGAAGCGCTCCACCATCCCGTCAGACTGCGGCCTCAGTGGTGTTGTCCTCGTCTTCCGCAGGCCCATTAGCTGGCAACACTCGCCGAATACCTCCGACTCAAACTCGCGGCCTTGATCGGAATGCAGCTCTCCAGGCACACCAAACCTGGTGAAGAACTGCTCCACCAGTACCTCTGCTACAGTCACTGCTTCATGGTTCGGCAGTGCGTACGCCTCGGGCCATTTCGTGAAGTAGTCCATGGCAACACAGATGTAACGATTGCCAGCTGCAGTCGCGGGTAGCGGCCCCACGATGTCTACTGCTACTCGCTCCATCGGGGCTCCCACCTGATACAGCTGTAGCGGCGCTCTACCCTTCCGTGCTGGTCCCTTCTTGGCGTTACAGGTGTCGCACACTCGGCACCATTCTTGTACATCCTTGCGCATCCCCAGCCAGTAGAACCGCTGTCGTAGACGACTGAGTGTCTTCTTCACTCCTAGATGCCCACTGGCGACGCCCTCATGCATCTCCCGCATCAGGCTAGCTCTCATATCACGAGGAATGACTGTCTGCCAGTACATCATCCCTCCGTCAGGTGTCAGCCACTTCTTCACCAGTACTCCTCTACTCAATTTCAGCGTGTCCCACTGCCTCCAGTAGAATCTCGTAGCTGGGCTCAGGGCTGCCACTTCTTGCTCGCCAGGGCGACCTTGACCTTCCTCCAGCCACTTTACTACTGGGTGGAGATCCGGGTCCTTCCTCTGCGCCTCCTGCAGAAGCGTGTCTCCGTCACCCTCCGCGCCATGGACTCGTGTCAGCCTGCAGACTTCTTCTGGCTCCTTCCTGCTGCAATGGTGACACTCAGGCTCACATGGACGTCTGCTGAGGCTGTCAGCGTTCTTGTGGACTCTCCCAGGGCGATGCTCGACGCAGTAATCGTACTGCTCCAGCCTGCCGATCCACCTCGCCAACTGCCCCTCAGGATTCTTCATCGTCTTCAACCACCGCAGGGCTGCGTGGTCCGTCCTCACAGTAAACTTTGCCCCATACAGGTACGGGTGAAAGTTTTCTAGACTCTTCACCACCGCCAGAAGTTCCTTCCGCGTGACACAGTAATTTCTCTCCGCGTGACTGAACTTGTTACTGTAGTACGCCACCACATGCTCGCGTCCGTCCTTCAGCTGCGACAGCACCGCTCCCACGCCCTCAGCACTAGCGTCACAATCCACGACGTACGGGCAAGCGGGGTCCGGGTATGGCAGCACAGGAGCGTTCACCAGCGCCTCCTTCAGCCGCTCAAAGGCTGTCTGACACCCAGCATCCCAGCAAAATCGGGCCCCTTTTCTTGTCAGGTGGTGCAGGGGCGCCGCTATGCTGGCGAAGTCCTTCACGAACCTACGATAGTACGTGCACAGGCCCACGAAGCTCCTCACTTCGCCCACATTGGTCGGGACAGGCCACTCTGCCACAGCTCGCACCTTCAGTGGATCGGTGCGCACCCGTCCTCGCTGACGACATGCCCGAGGAAGGGCACCTCCTGCTGGAACAACAGACACTTCTTCGGGCTAAGCTTCAGATTAGCTCTCCTCAACCGCAGAAGGACGTCCTCCAGCCTCTGCAGCTCCTCCTCGAAGGTGCGTCCGAAAACAACCACATCGTCCAGGTAGACGAGGGCAGTCTTCCACTGCAGGCCCTCCAGTACCCGCTCCATCAGCCTTTCAAAGGTCGCTGGTGCATTGCATAATCCGAAGGGCATGACGCGGAACTGCCATAGTCCCTGCCCAAAGGAGAATGCTGTCTTCTCTTTATCCTCGTCCGCCACCTCCACCTGATGATAGCCAGACTTCAGATCCAGAGTGGAGAACCAGCGGGCACCTGTCAGTGCATCCAGCGTGTCGTCAATCCTGGGTAGTGGATAGGAATCCTTCACCGTGACGTCGTTCAGGGCTCTGTAGTCTACACAGAGACGCGTCGACCCATCTTTCTTCTTCACCAAAACTACTGCAGAAGACCACGGGCTGTTCGATTTCTCGATCACACCTTGCGCCTGTAAGCCTCTCACCGCTTTCTCCATCTCCTGACGTCGAGCGGGAGGTATTCTTCGTGGTGCGTGCTTGATTGGGTGGCTGCCACTGGTATCGATGCGATGTTGAACCAGATTCGTGCAGCCCAGGTCCGTGTCTCCTTCGAGAAGACATCAGCGTACACGCACAGCATCCTCCGCAACTGTACTGCTTGCTCAGTGCTCAGACGCTCCATACTCTTCTGCAGCATCTCCCGTAGGTGCTCCGGCACACGTCTTCCGTCACCGTCCCTTTCAGCAGGCTGTATCGCGCTCCTCGCTGTCCGCCCGCTGGTGGCGGCCGGGTGCGCCGCGCTCCTCACCGCCCGCCCGCTGGTGGCGACCGGTGTTGCCACGCTCCCCGCTGCCCGCCCGGCTGGCAGCCGCTGCACCTCACCTGCTGGCTCCACTTGATCACCGCGCCCGCTCACCTCCCGGCGCCGTTGTTGCTCGCCCTTGTCCTGCTCCCTGAGGCCAGGCCAGCAGACCGGGCGCTTGCTACCTGAGGGCAGGCGTCCTCGGGGAGTAAGGGCACTTCCGTATCATGTACCCTCAGCGTTCCTTTCCCGAAGTCGATACAAGCCCGGCCCTTCGTCAGGTAGTCGATACCCAGGAGGCAGGGTTCCTCCAGGTCAGCCACGTACACAGGTAGCTGCATCTCCTCGCCTCCCACCTCTATCCGCGCCTCCACTGGTCCCCGCATCGCGCTGCAGTGCCCCGTCACTCCACACATCTTCTGTGGGGCAAGGGGAGGTTCCTTGCTGCGATGACGCCCTTCCTGACGAGCGTCCTGTCCGCCCCAGTATCCACGGTAAGGCAACACGGTCGTCCATCGATCACGCCTTCAACCTGGGAGGTGAGGGCGGCAGCAGCTGCAGCGGCGACAGAGCGGCGGCCAGTTAGCGGGAGTGGGGCCTGGGTGATGACGGCTGGTGTGCGGCCCGCTCCCCAGCCAGGCGGTGTTTCCGCCCGTGTTCTCCTGCCCGCCTGCGTCTTCTGGGGCAGGACCGAGAGGTGGCCCAGTTGGCCACAACCCCAGCAGCAGGGCTGGTACACGTACTGCCCCACCTGCTCGGCGGAATGAGACCGAGCGGGGCTGGGGACCGGCGACAATCTTGCTTCCTATGTCCCGTCTCCTTACAGTTCCAACATGCCCCTCTGAACGGCCTTGCTCTGCTTCTCCTGGCCCGTCCTTCGCCCGGCTCCGTCGGTAGCGTTGGTTTCTTTCGAGTCTGTCCTGGACCTCCCGGCGCTAGTCTTAACGAAGGACTCGAACTCCAGTGCCCGGGCAAGGGCCTCTTGCAGATTTGCAACATGCGCCTGCTTCACGTAAATCTGCGATTGCGCGTCCTCCAGCGCATCAATGAACTGATCCTCATCAGCAGCGTTGCAGTTTCTTCTGATGCCCGTGGGTACGCCTTCCGCATCAGATGCTCCAAATCTTGTGCCAGCTGTTGTAACGTTTCTCCGCGTCCTCGGACTCGGGCCCGGAACCTCGCCCGATACACCTCTGCCTGGTACTGGTGTCCGTAGCGCCTCTCCAAGACGCCCACTACGTCGGTGTAGGACTCCTGTTGTGCAGGTGTTAACTGACTTAACACCTCCACGGCTGGCCCCTTCAAACTTGTCACAAGATTCAGGGCGCGCTCCTCTTGACTCCAGCCTTGCGCTCGAGCCACGACTTCGAATTGGGCTAGGTAAGCCTCCAGCGACACCCTTCCGTCGAACTCCTGTGGTCTAGGCCGCCTGGGGGGCGCAGAGGGGGCGGCCGCGGGCTGGGAGGAAGCTCGAGGCGGGAGGCGGCAGGGGAGAGCGAGCTTTCCGTTGGTGGAGTGGGGCGGCTGTGGGAAGGGCTAGCGGAGGGCAGGGTGGGGAGACAGTCCGAGGGGTGTTTTCCGTCTCGTCGCCCTTAGACTCCTCGTCGGTCTCACCTTGCCAGCCGGACGCTAGTCCAGAGCAGACGGGATGAGCGCTGTGCGACTGAGCACTCATTCTTCTCACTGGGCCTGCCGTCGCTTGCATGGCATCTGCCATCGCCCCCAACTCCTCCTTCATCTCCTTCTTCAGCGTCGCACATTGGAGCCTGACGGTAATCAATCCCTGCCCGACGGTAGTCACTTCGTGCCTGACGGTAGTCAATTCCTGCTGGATCGCCACCAACATACACATGAGTTCAGCCATTGAAGGCGGCTCCTCGCCCACAACTTCCGTCTTCACGATCTGCTCGCCGTCAGCCATTATACATCCGTCAGGTAGTACCTTGCCTTCTGCCACAACACACAAGACGCCCTTGGGATCCCACTCCTGACACCAAGTGCTGCGACCCTCCTTCAGCTTCTTCTTCAGGGAGGGACGCCTCACAATCTTCTCGGGATTCGGGGCGTGTGTGTCGGGAGAAGGACTTTACCTGGGTGGCGCGGCGCGGCTGGGGTGGAGCGGCGGGCAGATCGCTCTCTCAGGCCTGGCTGTCTGCTTCTATAGCACCCACTCTCACTCAGCTCAGTCACACAGAGTGGGGAGAAGGAAACACTTCTTCCTTATTTCTCTATATTACAGCAACTATACACGAGTCACCGGGAACAGGTGGCGGCGGCACACAGGACGGGCAGGGGCGGCAACAAAGTACGGGTAACACTTTGTTAGTTCGTCAGGCACTTCACTGTCTCTCTGTCTCTCGTTCACTCTCTGACTGCTCCCCAGAGTACGACTTGTTCCTTCGAGGTCTCTTGCTACACTCCTGTCCTCTGTCCTCGTCGGTGCCACACAGTGCCCCACAAACCACGCCTCCTGTGCCGTCGCACCTGCCAGGCAATGTCCTTACGAGTCTATTTCAGCTTATTAGGTAACGCTATCTACCTTAACCGCTAATTACCAATATATCCCTGATAATGCTGGCTACAAGCAATTCACACATGCATGCCTTTATTTACACGGTACCGTATGACAATTATCCCAGGGCTGGCCAGTGCCCTCACCCATACACACACACACACACACACACACACACACACACACACACACACACACACACTCTTATCTCCCTGTGACCTCCGGGGTCACACCTCCTCCGTCATGGAGGCCTAGCTCAGCGTCCCTTCCATTAAGGTGTGACAGTTTCATAAACACGAGCAACCAACACCTCGCTCACCCTTTAGCTAAAGTCTGCACATATGTACTCATATGTACTACCCATATGTACTCTCTTATGACGCTGCTCCACACTCACACAGGCACACGTACATATCTGGGAGGTATATATATATATATATATATATATATATATATATATATATATATATATATATATATATATATATATATATATATATATATATATATATATATATATATATATATATATATATATATATATATATATATATATATATATATATATATATATATATATATATATATATATATATATATATATATATATATATATATATATATATATATATATATATATATATATATATATATATATATATATATATATATATATATATATATATATATATATATATATATATATATATATATATATATATATATATATATATATATATATATATATATATATATATATATATATATATATATATATATATATATATATATATATATATATATATATATATATATATATATATATATATATATATATATATATATATATATATATATATATATATATATATATATATATATATATATATATATATATATATATATATATATATATATATATATATATATATATATATATATATATATATATATATATATATATATATATATATATATATATATATATATATATATATATATATATATATATATATATATATATATATATATATATATATATATATATATATATATATATATATATATATATATATATATATATATATATATATATATATATATATATATATATATATATATATATATATATATATATATATATATATATATATATATATATATATATATATATATATATATATATATATATATATATATATATATATATATATATATATATATATATATATATATATATATATATATATATATATATATATATATATATATATATATATATATATATATATATATATATATATATATATATATATATATAGATCTGGAGATCTGGAGCTTTATTTAGATTTGACCAGCGGTTTTTTTTTTGAAAATTCAAAAATATAAAAAATACCACATTTTTGGGCTTTGTTCAAATCCTATCTCCTACAATTTTTACCTGATGCCTTTCATTTATAGCAAAAGAATCTTCTACATATATACAAGAACAAAATCGAGTTTTTATCATATCTTTATCTAGCGACGAGGAAAAAATATTTTAAGAAATCGAAAAAAACGTAACATTTTTATTTTGACAAGCTATTAACAGGTTTCTATTTAACAAATAATTTTTTTTTTTTGTTATTTATCTAGCTAGCAATAGAGACCTAACATGCAGAGATCAGTTCAAAATTGAGGAAGGAGGTAGACTTTGTGCGTCAATAACTTACATTTTTCAGAAACGTGTATTATTTATTATTTGTTTTTTTAGTTTAGTTTGACTTAGTTTTATGTCGCTAAACTTCATAAATACCACTGAAAACAGGTTCCATTGTATTTTCAAGATGATTTTGCTTGTTTTTAGATAGCCGCCGTGGTACAGTGGAACATAGGATTCTAGGGAGGATATACGGGTTCAATGGGCGGGCTGAAGGAATTGATTAGGGAACCTCGCTTCTAACAGATGGAGCGCGGGTCGCAGGTAGTAAGGGGGTGAGGAATGGTGTGGTCCATCAGCGGGGTAGGATGAGCACCGTTACAAGATTCAAACAGTCAGTCAGTCACGGGAAGGAGCGCAAGGCACAACAACCATCGTCCACCTCCGCCTGGGCCACACCACGCTCAGTGCTCACTTGCATCGCCTACGTCTGTCTTGTGACCCCTTCTGTCCTTGGTGCAGGACTACCCCTGAGCCATGGAACATTTCCTGCTTCAATGCCCATGGTTCCACTCTCAACATACTGCATTACGCTTCCGGCTCTCCGCCCTGGCCATCACAACACTCAACCTGCCCTCCCTCCAGGCGGCCTCAGGCGTCCACCCCTCCTGGCAACCTGCTATCATTCGCCTTACTTTTGCCTTCTTGAGGAAGATCGGCCAGCTACCACGCCTGTGATACCCACACAGGACTACCCCAGGTCTCATAAGGATCCATAGATTTTCGTGGCCTCTTTTGAATCTTTGAGTCCTGGGGTAGTCCTGTGTGGGTATCACAGGCGTGGTAGCTGGCCGGTCTTCCTCAAAAAGGCACAAGTAAGGCGAAGGACAGCAGGTTGCCAGGAGGGGTGGATGCCTGAGGCCGCCAAGTGGGTGGGCAGGTCGAGTGTTGTGATGTCCAGGACAGAGAGCTGGGAGCGTAATGCAGTATGTTGAGAGAGGAGGCGTGGGCATTGAAGCAGGAAATGTTCCATGGCCTCAGGGGTAGTCCTACACCAAGGGCAGACAGTCAACGTATGTGATGCAAGTAAGGAGTATGGTGTGGCCCAGACGGAGGCAGGCAGAAAACGCATATATATATATATATATATATATATATATATATATATATATATATATATATATATATATATATATATATATATATATATATATGAACATGTTTTATTTGCCTTATAAGTTCATAACCACAAGAGAATGCAGGGAAAAATAGGCGGTGGGGGAGGAAGCATGGGAGAAATTTTGTTACTCCTAATAACGTTTTCTATGAAATTACTCGCTTCCAACAGATGGCAGCACCGTCGTTGTCCTCCAAACTTTAACCCACACCAAAACTTCCACTCTGTATATTCCTTGAGTGGAACCATGCGCGCTTTTGGGTCTGAGGGGGTTTCCAAGTGCACGGGTTCGAATCCTGTCCACGGTCCAAGTGTAGGTTGGGCTTCCTTACTTGGGGCAACGGTTTCCTAGCGAGTGGGCTTTGAGGTAGGAGGTGCCCCAAAAAAGTATCCCCTTTAGCCCATAAATTCCCTTGAAAATCCCACATGGAAAAAAAAAAAAAAAAAAAAATACTCAGGCACTTTGCCTACACCCTCACGGCAGACTTGCTGTTCAAGGGAATGAGGATAGACTGATCATCATGCCTGGAAGGTGCAGGGAACTTGTTAGCAAACAGCTGTTTGCGGAGAGACAACGTGTCTGATATAGGCGTAGAGAACAGATGATCAGAGGTGCTCACAATGTAAATGTATATGGTAGGGAAAGAACAGCTGAAGCGAACAGTGGTGGGGGTGAAGGAGGTGATGGTGACGAAGGCCTGGCGCCGCGAGATGATGCAGGGGTTATTTCTTTTTTGTCTTGAGCTGCTGAAGTAGACAGTCTTGTCTTCTTCATGTGTGCCTTTTGTTGGGTTAGCTTAGGCATGGCTGTCATCTTCAAAATTGCTCTTCAGTGGAAAAGAAAGGAGAATACATGCAAGCTACCGTGTAGTGTACATACATAAACTTTCCTGACAGGCTAGCAAGCTTCTGGCCGTCACTGGGACACTCACCGCTCAGCTCGTTGCCTCACATCACATACTCATGTGCACTGCCAGGCGTAGAAGAAAACTTTGTAAATGCATAAAACCACACACACACACACATTATTTCTCTACTACTACTACTACTACTACTACTACTACTACTCTATGACTACTACTAGTACTACTACTACTAGTACTACTACTATTACTCCTACTACTACTACTTCCGCCCGGTAGCTCAGTGGTTAGAGCGCTGGCTTCACAAGCCAGAGGACCGGGGTTCGATTCGCCGGCCGGGTGGAGATATTTGGGTGTGTCTCCTTTCACGTGTAGCTCCTGTTCACCTAGCAGTGAGTAGGTACGGGATGTAAATCGAGTTGTGACCTTGTTATCCCGGTGTGTGGTGTGTGCCTGGTCTCAGGCGTATCCGAAGATCGGAAATAATGAGCTCTAAGCTCATTCCGTAGGGTAACGTCTGGCTGTCTCGTCAGAGACTGCAGCAGATCAAACAAACAGTGAAACAAACAGTGAAACTACTACTACTGCTACAAATGCTTGGATCAAACACAACAAAATATATTCCATGGAAGATATACTTGAAATAAAAAGGAAAAAGTTTATGCATTTCTTTCCAATCTCCTTTTTGAGAGCATTGAAGTGACAGGATATGCCTCCTCCCCCCTCTCTCTCTCTCTCTCTCTCTTCTACCAAACATGAAAACACTAAAATATTTCAATAACTTCACTGGTCTAAACTATAATATAACAATTTTCTACTTTATGTATCTTTTAATTTTTTTCTTCCCTTCGTACACAAAGTATTAAAACATTTGCATCATTTGAAGGGTCTTAAAGAATAACAGGCCATTCTTTCATCTTTCATTTATCATTTTTCATTTCTGCTCTTGTTTCCCTTCCTAAGTACAGACAAAAAGGAACAGTTGTCTTAAACTAACATAACATCCTTTCAAGTACAGTAAGTCCTCGTTATACAGTACATATGCCTTCCTGAAAACCTTACCGCAAATCGAAATTACCGTATACCGAACCCATTACAACATGTAATAATAGGGGATGTGTTCCAGCACGCTGAAAGTCACCTCTACAGACATGACAATACATGAAAATAGTCATATAAAATAATGTAAAGTACTGCACAAAAGAAATAAACAGAAAATGTTTTTATTTACCTTTCAGCTTTCACTTGCCATGTATTCCATCAGATGATGTCCCTCCCGAGGCTAAAAATAAGCCGTAAGGATTTCACTTGTGTTCGGTGGGAAACACAACAACTGATTGTTGTGGTGGCAGCGAGGCGTGGTGGCGCTGCGGTATGGTGTAAACAAAACATGAGCGTATACTGTATATGTGAATTTTTCTTACCGTAAATAGAATCGAGGGTAGTAATTACCAAACACCATAACTGTGAATTTACCGTATAAGGAAAACTTACTGTATATCTTTTATCTAATTATTACTGTTTTTCTTTACCAGCTTTCTTCCTGGATATAGAAAATCAATATGAAATAACATCTTTTCTTTTATTTTGTTCTCCTTTCCCTGGGTTTCTTTCTAAATAAAAAAAAATTACTTCTTTTCTATTTATTTACTTTTGCTTCCCTTTTTTTTATTTATTTATTTATCTATTTACAGTAATACTCCGCTTAACGAATAGGATAGGGGGTGTCAAAGCTGTTCGTAGAGCAAAAATTTGTTAAGCGGACGTAATTTACCCATAGGAAATAATGGAAATCGGGGGGATGCGTTCTGGGCTGGTCCTCAACATACCACATGGGTAATATATATATATATATATATATATATATATATATATATATATATATATATATATATATATATATATATATATATATATATATATATATATACATGTTTGGCAGCATATTGGGCCACCAGTGTACCACGACTTTTATGATGTCATATGAGTCATTGGAAGTTAGAGAAGCTACGTACAAATTCTCTCACATTCTCGCATTTATGTTCACAAAACAACATTTCTATTAGCTTTTACAAACCTTGCCCCAAGAAAGGATTGTTTTGTAATGCATAAAGTGAAATCTTACATAAAATACCAAAAAAATAAAGCAGAGATGAGATGAGCCACAGATGAAACAGGAGACTCGCGGCGACTCGGCCGCTTCTTCTTCTTCTTCTTGTGACTCTTTTAGCCTGCGTGTTGTCTTTCCCCATGATATTTGTTTCCACTCCTCTACTGCCTGCTATAATGGATATCATATCTCAGTATTCATATACGCTCATGCTACGAGGATAACCTCAACTCCATGGCACTGAGTGATAGTGAATTATTAATGAAATACTGCGGTATTTCATTAGTAATTCACTATCACTCAGTGCCACGGAGTCAAGGTTATTCTCGTGGCATGAGCGTACATATATCCATTATAGCAGAAATAGAGGAGTGAAAACATAAACATCATGATGAAAGTAACACGCAAGCAAAAGGGTCACAAGAAGAAGAAGAAGCGGCCGAGGGGTCGCGAGTTTCCCGCTTCGTCTGTGGCTCATCTCATCTCTGCTTTATGTTTTGGTATTCCATGTAAGATTTCACTTTATGCATTACAAAACGATCCTTTCTTGGGGGCAAGGTTTGTAAAAAGCTTATAGAAATGTTGTTTTGTGAACATAAATGCATATTTAAGACATTAACCTCAGAGCAACCTGATAGCAACCTTGTCACCGTCCCTCCAAGCGTTCATGGATGCCATTTAGCTGCAAGAGGTTGCACTGACGTTAAAGAATCTTGGATCCAGCTCCATGAGCGCTAGAGACAGAGGCGGGGAGCCAGCCAATCACAGCGAAACTACCGCGTTCGGTCCCTCACCCAGCAAATTCAAATGCAGAAAATTCGCTAAAACGGATGTGGTTGTACGTTATGTGGACTTTTTGGTCTAACTTTACATAGTACGTTAAACCGGAAATTCGTCAACCAAACATTCGTTAAGCGGAGTATTACTGTATTTATACAATATGGGCTTTTCACGGGTATTTCTGGGCTAAAGGTGATATTTTTTACGGGGTTACCTCCTATCTCAAAGCCGTTGCCCCGAGTGAGGAAGCCCAACCTACACTTGGACCATGGACAGGATTCGAACCTGAGTCCTTGGAGACTACTCGGACCCCAAAGCACACATGATTCCACTGTACCACGGCGGGCCCCATGTTTCTATCGGACCCCAAAACACACATGGCTCCACTGTACCACGGCAGGACCCATGTTTTTATCGGACCCCAAAGCATGCATGGTTCCACTGTACCACGGCGGGCCCCATGTTTCTATCGGACAACAAAGCACACATGGTTCCACGGTACTACGGCAAGCCTCATGTTTCTATCGGAACCCAAAGCACACATGGTTCCACTGTACCATGGCAGGCCCCATGTTTTTATCGGACCCCAAACCATGCATGGTTCCACTGTACCTTTCTAGAAAAAAAAAAAAAAAAAAAAAAAAAAAAAGCATTATTTTTCTATTTCATCTTTTTCTTTTCCTAGTTTTCTTCCTAGATAGAAAAAATATTAACATTTCTATCTTATCTGGTTTTTTTTCTTTTCTTTCCTTTCCTATATAAAAAAGTCAACATATCATTTTTCTTCTTATATTTACTTATTTGTTTCCTTTATCTGGCTTCCCTTCTTACATAAAGGAAAAATTAGAATAGCATAACGTCTTTACTATTTCATTATATTTTGTTCTCCTTTTCCTTCCTACATAAACACACAGGAAAAATACTGTGGTCACTGCTCTAATGGTCTTTATTCTTTCACTTCTGTACAATATGACCCTCTATTCTATTTACAATGATAGCCACGGGTTAAGTAATAATAACCATTGACACACTAACAAAACAGTAAGGATGTAAAAATCATGGTGTTTTTTTATGTAATGCAGTGTAAATGTGTGTGGTAGTGGTGGTGGTGGTGGTGGTGGTGGTGGTGGTGGTGTGAACCAAGAAATTACAGTCAAAATATATCTTACATTGATGATTTGGGACTCTCTCTTTCCCTCGCTTTCAATAAAGTAAACAAATTAATGGCAATGAAGCTTACTTGACAGTTCTCCCCTCTCTCTCTCTCTCTCTCTCTCTCTCTCTTTCAATAAATAAAATGATCAAGTTTGTCATAATAAATTTTAGTTGATAATCTAAAGCTCTCTCTTTCTTCTTTCAACAAATAACAAGCAAATTAACAAAAGACAAACATTACTTGAACAATTTGAAACAGTCTCTCTCTCTCTCTCTCTCTCTCTCTCTCTCTCTCTCTCTCTCTCTCAGTCAATAAGTACCGCATTTGATGGCTCATAAGACACATCTTTCCTCAAGAAAAAAAAATAATAATAATTAAATAAATAAATAAATAAATAAAGTAAATAAAAAAAGTCTCAGAAAATTAACCAGTGTCCTGTGAGACCAAGGTTCAGTATTGAGACAGTGAGTGATGGTCAGTCTATGGCAGCAGAGGCTCTAAGATTGAATGAACCCCAGACATCTTTGCACATGTAAACAAAGTGATGATTGGTACTACACCTACTACACCACAACACACTTTCTTTCAAGGTAACAAAATATAATGAGTCACACTTACTGGTAATTCACAGGGAATGACACCAGTCAGGAAGAATTCCCGACGTCGGATATTCTTGGGTTGCCATTGATCGCTGGCTGTTTTAATACGCGACTCGGTATACAGCCAGCCAGCTCGCAAGAGAGAGACATTCTAAAATTCATATCATAATAAATCTTGAGGTATTGAGTCTTTGTACTTTTGCGCAAAACATTAATTCCAAGTGTTTATCCTAACATTATCCATATGATCTGGTAATACACACTCTACAAAACTGTTATTATAAGCTTAATACTCACAGTCGCGGTTTCAATGCTCTCGCATTTTTTACTAGTCTCAATTACATATTTGGTTTGAAACATTTTTTCATATAGTTCAACAGAGAGCACTGTTTCTCCTCTAAATGTTACAAAGGAATACATTCTGTAATAATCTTGGTAGAGCAACATTTTTGCGGCCGAAGGTATATCAAACCGAAAAGACTAACTGAACTCGGAAACACCGAGTCCTCTCAAAACACCAAAACAACCCCGCGGCCCACTGTTGCTTGGAGCTCGTGTGGAGCAGGGCCCATTGAATTATAGGGTCCCTCCACGCGCAGGACTGGGTAGCCGTGGGCGGGACCAAAGCTCTGTGACGTCACGGGGAGTTCTGCTGGGAGGTGCGCGCGCGCTCTCTCTCTCTCTCTCCCAGCAGAGCTCTCCGTGACGTCACAGAGCTTTGGTCCCGCCCACGGCTACCCAGTCCTGCGCGTGGAGGGACCCTATAATTCAATGGGCCCTGGTGTGGAGTAGGGTGACCAGACATCCCCGATTTCAGTGACCTGTCCCCGGCTACTGCTGTCCCCGGTTTTCTGTAACTGAAAGATCACTTGATGCGTTAAAAAAAAAACTACTCCTTTTGATTATGATAATTATGTCCTTTTATAATTACTCTTTTAAAATGTCAAGAATAAGGAGGCCTTATTTTTTTATATAGTTTCCGTGAAGACGGTGAAGTGTATGGCGGACACATTTTAACAGCTAATGGGTGTTCATGATCTCAGATATTTCATCAGGTAGATTTTTTTTCCTTTGCAACTTGGGTAAATAAGGTGAGAGAAACTTTTGATTGCTGGTTTAGAAATGGTACGAATAGTGTCCCTGTTTTAGTTTTTCCAGTGCAAAAACACTACATGTTTTTACCTCCCTGAACTGAAAATGTCCCCGGAATTTGTCTCAGAAATCTGGTCACCCTAGTGTGGAGTGTTCTTAGAGCTGGAACAAAATGCCGGTTTATACATGTGCTGTAGCTGACTGCAATTCTACATCAAAAAAGAAAAACCAAGGCGTGAAAGGATGGACTGTGTTTCCCAGGAAGAAAGACGCGGCTCGAAGAAGATTATGGGAGACACGATGTAAACGAGGCCCGACGTGGAGAGCTACCAAGGACCATGCTATCTGCTCAAAGCACTTCATAGATTGGTGCAAAGGACCGTCAGCATCGCATCCAGACCCTGAACTGTTTGCCCATAACCGGTGGGGAGCAGGTAGAAACCTGCTTGATGTTGTTTACATATGAAACAGACAATCTTTCACTGAAGTCATACAAGGATTTTGCATCAAAACATCGTGTTTATTTGATATTCGTCACATTTTCTGGATTTGATTGCTAATTAATTAACTTGAACCAATGAAATGTGCTTGCTTACTGAAAATAATGTAATTCACTCAAGGTGATGAAGTGTCCCAAAACTTTTGGCTCGTTTTACCATATTACGTTCTCTGTGCTTGGTGAAGCTGATTAGAGATGTTCCTAATAATTTATTACTTAGTTTGATAGCACATATATGACGTAAAAATTTTTTTCCAGCATACCGAGTTGAATGTGCTAAATTAAGTTATCTGGCGAATCTGGCAGCTTTTCAGCACTTTCCGACGTCGGGAATTAGCCATACATCACATGAACCAAAACAAAACACAGGATTGACGATCTTAATCTTGACAAGGGCAAGACTCACTGTTTTCTTTACAGTGTGATGCTGTTACTCCTTAAGGTAAAACACACTTTCACACTATTAAAATTGCACCTATCTTTTAACATTCTTACCTTGCATATATGTAAAAAAACAGTTATAAAAAAAGGAAAAATCACGACTATTAAGCCTGTAGTCTCTCACAGTGCCATATGCCACGTACATTTTTACATCCCACAACAAGACTGCTATGTGGGCTACTAGCAAATATTAAAGTTCTTAACTCTTTCACTACTGGGATGCATTTTTACCATGAGTTTTGGGTGTGATTAGAGAATTTTATCTTCATTAGGAAGGGTCTATGGAGGTCAGAAGATCAATGGCCAGAGTTTTCACTATTTTAATCCTCACATACGTTTCTGAAGCTGTATAAAATGGCCAAATAGTACGCAGAATAAATATAAAGACTTGTCATGGTACTGAGGGGGTTAAATGCAAAATACTAGGATCTAATAAAGATCCAATTGCATGTGAGTCCTAAAATGTAATGTGAAATCCTTCAATTCATACTAAAAGCTTAAATCTGCTCATTCAACTTTTTATGCATTTCAGTGTCTGCCAAAACTGGATGCGTCTTGTGACCCGTCAAATACAGTAAAAATAAACAAATAATACAAAAAAATCTTATACATGACAATTTGAAACATTCTCTCTCTCTCTCTCTCTCTCTCTCAACAAACAACACAAACAAATCTTACTTCAACAATCTGAACCTCACACATACTTTTCCTCTCTTTATCTCTCTCTAGGTGGCCGGGGCTGAGGACGTGGCAGGGGTGTCGTGGGGCAAGTACACATCCCTGCCCAGAGCTGAGGCGAGGCTGGCCAGGTGGTGGTGGGACAGGGCCAGGCTGGAGTGGACCTGTTGTGCCATCTGTCCTGTCTCCTGGTGCCCAGCATCCTGCGCATACAACACCACGGCCTGCACAGACACACAAAACACACACACACACACACACACACAAAGAAGAAAATACAGTCAAAATACATTGAAAGGTTACAATAATGTGATGATAGAAAATGTAGATAATGTACTGATACTTATAAAAAGCACAAACATACATACATACACACACAGGTTAAGATAATATAAACTGATAGAGAACATAGATAAGATACATATTATATAAATACAGTAATCGCCTGCGTATCCGGATTATAGCAGCCAAGGCCCTGGCGGATACGCGAAATATCCCGATACGCGGAATTTTCTCTCCCAACCCCTTATAAATTGAGAAAAAACATGTACATAACCCAAATGGGTAAGAAAACAATGAATGAAAGCACATTAAATGATTGTGTATATACAATAATGACTTCCTGGAGCATGATAGAATGATAACATATAAGATGCCTGCTTCTCTAGAAAATGTGAGGGTTGGGAAGGTGCCATCAGCAGTGTCATGGCAATCTGCTGTTTCACTGCTGAATTGGACACTATCTGAGTCATTATTAGTGTGTTGAAGTGAGATAATGATAGTGAAGTATCTATTGTTTGTCTGGCACAGCTTTCTACTTCTGTCTCAACTAATTTTTTGTAATAGTGTTATTGTGAGAGCTGTGTCATGTAAAGTTGTGCTGATGAAGGCAGTAAGAAAAAAAAAAAAAGTGTTTGAAAAGATCGTAACAGTCCTATGATATAGAGAAGATATATATATATATATATATATATATATATATATATATATATATATATATATATATATATATATATATATATATATATACACACACACACACACACACACACACACACACACACACACACAAGAATGAAAGCTGATGATGACAATGTTGGTGAGGGAGGAGGAGAATTTGAAGGCTTTGATACGGCGCAAACTTCACTATTTGATAGAGTCTTAACTATCGAACGTAAATTAGATAAATTGATAAAGGAGAGTATGGGAATGAAAGAGAATGAAGAACAGGATAAAGAGCTCCAGAAATTGAAAGAAAGGATAAAAAGAGTGGAAGAAAACGAAACTAGGCTAAGAACCGAAAATGAAGAATTAAAAGTCCAAATAGCGAACTATAAGAAATTGATGGAAGAAGGACTCGGTAAAGCCGAGAAAGAAAAGAAAAGCTAAAAGATCTAGTTAACAAAGAAGAAGAAAGAGTACAAGACGTGATTAAAAAGAAGTACAAGCATGGAGAATCCAAGATAAGAAAGACAAGGAATCATTTCAAGAAGTATTTCAAGAACAGTTAAAAGAAAGAGATGAAAATATGACAAGCAAAATGATAGGAGTCCTCAAGAAAAAGAAAATTTAGTAAGAGAAATTGCAGAAAAAAGAAGAGTGTAATTATTTTTGGACTGAAAGAAAAAATGTTAAATATAGACCAAGAAGGGAAAAAGACGAAATGAAATCAGTAAAAGACCTACTAAAACATCTGAATGACGAGGATAGACAGAACTTAGAAGAGGAAGTAGAAGAAATCCATAGAATGGGACCATATCAAGAAGGAACAGTGAGACCAATTAAGATATTACTAAAATCACAAGCAGCAGCAGAAGAAGTACTATATAGAAAAACGAAACTCAGAGAAACAGAAGGTTGCAAAGATATATATATAAAGAAAAATAGAAACGAGGAGGAAAGGAAGAGACACAATGAACTGGTGGCAGAAGCAAGAGAAAATAATAATGAAAGGTCAGAGGAGGAGAAGAAGGCATTTTTTTGGAGAATTATAGGAGACAGGATAAGGAAATGGTATATAAAAGAGAAAGAAGAGAAAAAATGGAGCAAGTTTAACTAAAAATGATAAGAACAAGAGATTAAAAATGATGTATACAAACATAGATGGGATTTTATCTAGTAAATTAGAATTAAGAGATTACATAAAGAAAGAAGAACCAGATATTGTATGCCTGGTGGAAACAAAGTTAAATGAGGCAATAAAAATAGACATAGATAAAAGGTATAATATATGGAGGAGAGACAGAGTGGGTAAAGGAGGAGGAGGAGTCATGATGTTAAGGAAGGAGATAGTGGTAAATCAAGTGGAGTTTGGGGAAGGAAAATCAGAAATACTGTATGTTAAGATGCATATTAACAAAAAGGAGTTAACAATCATTGGAACATATGTGCCACCAAAAACAAACTCATGGACTAACCAAGAATATAGAGACATGATAGATGACACAATAAGGAGTCTTACAAGAATCATTAAGGAAAGGAGAAAAGTGATATTGGTAGGAGATTTCAACTGTAAGGAGGTAGACTGGGAAAATTATGAAAGTGGTATGGGGGAAGATGCCTGGGAGATAGATTCCTGAATCTAATGATAGATAATTTGATGGTCCAAAGAGTAAAGAAAAACACAAGATTCAGAGGAAACGATGAGCCGGCAAGATTAGACCTAGTTTTTACAAGGGATATACCAATTAACGATGATATAAGATACAAGTGCCCATTGGGAAAGAGTGACCATGTAATACTAGAAATGGATATAGAAGAAGGAAAGGAAGATAGAGATAAATCATACAAAGGAGACCGATTAAATTACAGAAAGGCTGATATTGAGAATCTCAAGAACTATTTTAAAAACGTAAACTGGGAGGAGATGGAAAACTCATTAACGGTTCAAGAGAAATATAACTTATTTTTGGAAATATACAAAACTGGGGTCAGGAATATGTCCCAAAATATAGACCTAAAGAAGAAGGAAAGAAAGATTGGTTTAATGCAAGATGTGCTAGGGCAAAGGAGAAACGAGATGGAGCATGGAAAAGGTGGAGAAGAAACAGAAATCCAGAAAATAAGGAAAACTTCAAAACAGCAAGAAATGAATATGCTAAGGTGAGAAAGGAAGAAGAAAAGAACTATGAAAAGGACATTGTCGAAAAATGTAAGGAACAACCAAAATTGTTCTATAGATTCATAAATGGAAAAATAAGACAAAAAGAAACAATAGAAAGGTTAAAAGGAGAGAACGGAATGGTGGAAGACCCAAAAGTATGGCAGAACTGTTAAATAATAAATTTCAGGAGGTCTTTACTAAGGAATCCAAATTTGAAAGACCACAGGGTAATAGAGAGACTGTCTATATGAAAGAGATTAAAGTAACCAAGCTTGAAATAAAAAGTTGATGAAGGAACTTGATGAGGAAAAGGCAATGGGACCGGATGAAGTCTCAGGCAGAATACTGAAAGAATGTAGGGAAGAACTAGCAAGTCCAATATACAACATCATAAAATGCTCAATAGAAAATGGAACAGTACCAGTAGAATGGAAAAGAGCTGAGGTGGTTCCCATATATAAGAGCGGAAGGAAGGAAGAACCTTTAAATTACAGACTGGTATCACTAACTAGTGTAATATGCAAGATGTGTGAAAGAGTAATAAAGAAGCAATGGATTGAGTTTCTTGAAGACAACAAAATATTATCAAATAGCCAATTTGGTTTTAGAAAAGGTCGGTCATGTGTAACAAATTTATTGAGTTTCTATTCTAGAATAGTTGATAGAGTACAAGAGAGAGGGATGGGTTGACTGTATTTATTTAGATTTAAAAAAGGCGTTTGATAAAGTGCCACATGAAAGATTACTATGGAAGTTAGAGGAGAAGGGTGGCTTAAAAGGAAGCACATTGAGATGGATGAAGAATTACTTAAGGGTGAGAGAAATAAGGACGATAGTTAAAGATATGAAGTCCAAGTGGAGAACAGTAGACAGCGGAGTGCCACAGGGGTCAGTATTGGCACCAATACTTTTCCTCATATATATAAATGACATGCCAGACGGAGTGAACAGCTACATAAATCTGTTTGCAGATGATGCGAAACTGTGCAGAGTCATTAAACAAAAAGAGGATTGTGAAATACTGCAAGAAGACTTAAACAAGATCTGGAAATGGAGCAAAAAATGGGAGATGGAATTCAATGTGCACAAAAGCCATGTCATGGAAATGGGAAAAAGTGAAAGACGACCAGTGGGAATCTATAAGATGGGAGATGGAGTAGAACTAGAAAAAGTAAAAAAGGAAAAGGACTTGGGAGTGACAATGGAAGAAAATAATCAACCAGTAAGCCATATTGATAAAATTTTCAGAGAAACATATAATTTGCTAAGGAATATTGGAATAGCATTTCACTACATGGACAAAGAAATGATGAAGAAATTGATAAGTACTATAATAAGACCCAGATTGGAATATGCAGGAGTTGTGTGGACTCCTCATAAAAGAAACACATAAGAAAATTAGAGACTACAAAAATGGCTACAAGAATGGTTCCAGAATTTGAAGGGATGACATATGAGGAGAGACTAAAGGCAATGGATCTACCAACCTTGGAGCAGAGAGAGAGAGAGACCTGATACAAGTTTATAAATTGATCAACGGAATGGACCAAGTGGATAATGAGAAACTGATCCTGAGAGAAGAATATGACATTAGAAGCACAAGATCGCATAGTAAAAAACTGAGGAAGGGAAGATGTCTGAGAGATGTTAAAAATATAGTTTCCCGCAAAGATGTATTGAGACTTGGAACAGTTTGAATGAGGAAGTGGTGTCTGCAACGAGTGTACATAGTTTTAAAGAAAAATTGGATAAGTGTAGATATGGAGACGGGACCACACGAGCATAAAGCCCAGGCCCTGTAAAACTACAACTAGGTAAATACAACTAGGTAAATACACACACACACACACACACACACACACACAAATATATTTACATCTACTTATGAAGATGCTATTAAGTTGAGATTATAGCATTATTCCAATTAGCAAGAAAATAAATTTTATTACAAAAGTTTTGGTTAGAAACCATAGATCTTAATTTGGCTGAAAATTGAGAGAGAGAGAGAGAGAGAGAGAGAGAGAGAGAGAGAGAGAGAGAGAGAGAGAGAGAGAGAGAAAAAACGGAAATCGTTGAAGATGACGGAAAGTGTTATTGTGACGCCGCCTTAAGTGCTGTGCTGCCTAGCGGGATTGAGGGATCGCTAGCGCGGTAGGTTGGAATATGCTTGGGGGCAGCTCCGGATAGTAACGAATTCCGGATAGTGGCGAACCGGATACGTGGGCGATTACTGTACTTATATATAGCACAAATTACCGTCAGGCTAGGTTAGATATGTACTAATAATAATAATAATAACAATAATAATAATAACGGTTTTGTTTTTACTGTCACTTGTTGGGCATTAGGGAGGTGGTGAGCGTGGGATAGGGCAGACGTCCACGCATAGGTTCGAATCCCACCATGTATTGCCTTGATACTTTGCCGTTTGTGGAGAGGTTTAAAGTTAGTGACATGTCACCATGATACCCAGGTTCTAGGTGGTTACACCAAAGATGCACTGGGGGTGGTGATATGGGCCCTAATATGCCCACCACTATAAGTAAAATTGCCTGCGCCACTAATGGCAGAAGCTGAACAGCGCTTCCCACATGTACTACTTCAAGTATGCCTACAGATGCTATAGGCCATAAATATGAAGAAGAAAAAAAAAAAAAATAAATAAATAAATAACCTTAACCAACCCTAACCTGGGCCAGAATAAATCATCCATTAACGGTAACCTGGGCCAGAATAAATCATTATATAATAGGGGAACCGGACTAATATCAAAACTAATTTCTTGATAATTTTTATTACTTATAAATAAAGCAGAAATAAATAATAAGATAAATAAATGATTAAAAGATTAAATAAACACAGACAGACCGACAGACAGACACACACACACACACACACACAGACACAGACACTCACCACAGCAGTATCAGCATCCTTCCTGTGCAGCGCGGCAGAGAGCAGTGCTGTGAGGGATTGTGCTGGCAGAACCCCCAACACAGCCTGGGGCGCTGCGGTGGCTTCGCGCAGCACCTCCAGGGCCGTCTGGTACTCACCACACCGCACTACCACCTCCACCACACACCCAAGCATGGTCCCAGTCCAGGTCACCTAGTATGGGGTTAGGTTAGGTTTTCTCAGTGAAGAGGAAAGAGGCAACAGGAAATAGAAAACAGCTTCATTTTTTCCTTTCTTTTCCTCGTCATTTCTCTCAGTGAAGAAATAGGAAAGAGGCAACACAAAATAGACTAAATTAACCTTTTTTTCTATTTTTTTTTTCCTCTTCTCACCAAGCAAACCTTTTCCCTCTCTTTTGACACTAAGCTAACTTATTTCCTCATTTTATAGACTAAACTAACTTTTTTTTTATTATTTTTTTCCTTCTCACCAGGCAAACACTTTTTCCCTCTTTTGACACTAAGCTAACCTATTTACTCATTTTATAAATTAAACTAACCTTTTTTTTTATTATTTTTCCCTCTTCTCACTAAGCAAACCTTTTTTTCCCTTTCTTTTGACTCTAAACTAACGCATTTCATTTTCCTCTTTCAGCAAGGAAGGAAGAAGAAGCAACAAGATCAACACCTGTAACAACGCTAACCAAACTCTGCCAATCCCAGCCTACACCCACACACAATACTACATACCCAAAACACACCACTACATGCTCCACACATACACACACACACACACACACACAAGGAAGTTGGAGAGACTACAAAAAATGGCTATAAGAATGGTTCCAGAATTTGAAGGGATGACATGAGGAGAGACTAAAGGCTATGGATCTACCAACCCTGGAACAGAGAAAGGAGAGAGGGGATCTGATACAAGTTTATAAATTGATCAACGGAATGGACCAAGTGGATAATGAGAAACTGATCCTGAGAGAAGAATATGACATTCGAAGCACAAGATTGCATAGTAAAAAGCTGAGGAAGGGAAGATGTCTGAGAGATGTTAAAAAATATAGTTTCCCAAAAAAGATGTGTTAAGACGTGGAACAGTTTGAGTGAGGAAGTGGTGTCAGCAACAAGTGTGCATAGTTTTAAAGAAAAATTGGATAAGTGTAGATATGGAGACAGGGCCAAACAAACATAAAGCCCAGGCCCTGTAAAACTACAACTAGGTAAATACACCAACACACACACACACACACACACACACACACACACACACACACACACACACACACACACACAGGAGGGCTTGGAAACTTAAGGACCCTGAGGAAACCAAAACAATTTACATAAGAAGAAATATGTCACAAGATGAGAGAATGAAGATGAAGGAGCTAGTATCTGAAGTGAAGGAGAGGAATGACGAAAGAACAGTGGAGGAAAAGATCAAGTTTTTTTGGAGGATGAGAAATGGGAGGCTAAAGAAGTGGTGAATAAAACAGACGGAATAGGCATTACATAGAAGAACAAGACTAGGAATGGAATAAAAGTGACTTACACGAACATAGATGGATTTCTGTCTAAGAGGCTAGAATGTATGGATTACCTAAGAAATAACGAACCGGAAATAATGTGTGTAGTGGAAACAAAGCTAAGGCCCGAAATAAAGCTAGACTGGTTTGTTGTAAAACACTACAAAGTATGGAGAAATGATAGAAAAAATAAAGGAGGTGGTGGTATAATGGTTCTTACTAAGGAAGATCTGATAGTGAAGGAGGTGAACTATAGTAAGAGAAATGAGGAAGTGATAAGTATGCTTATAACAGATGGCAAGAGGGACATTAATATTATAACAGTATACATACCACCCAGAACCAGTGCTTGGGAATATGGACAGTACCAAATGGTGATGAGAAATACTCTAGACAGAATGAAGCAAGAACTCAACAGAAAGGATAGAGTGATGATAGTTGGAGACTTTCATTGCAAAGAAATAGTGTGGGAAGATTACGAAGTGGTGAAAGGTGGTGAGTGGGCAGAAGAGTTGTTAAAGGTAGCAACAAATAACTTGATGGCACAGTGGGTGAGATCACCAACAAGGTGCAGGGGACAGGATATTGCAGCAAGGTTGGATTTGGTATTTACCAGGGGAATCTCTCTAAAAGAGGAAATTGAACATGAAAGTCCCTTGGGGAAAGGCAATCATGATGTCCTAAGCTTTGAGCTGGATACAGAATTAAGCACGAATAAGATTGTGGAACGCAGGGAGGAAAAATTAAATTATACTAGGGCAAATTATAACCATATAAGGGAGTTCTTTAATGAAATTGACTGGTCCGTGGTATACCAGGAAAGAGATATGCAATTGAAGTACGATAAATTTATGGATTTGTATAACTCTGCTGTGAAAAAGTTTGTGCCATATTACAGGAAGGGGACTTTAAATAATAAACAGTGGTTTAATAGAAATTGTGAAGAAGCAAAAAAGAACAAAGAAAAGGCATGGAAGAAACTTAAGAAAAGCAGTGATGTATTATCAAGGGAAGGCTACAAAACAGCAAGGAATAGATACATTGAAGTAAGGAGAACAGCACAGAAGGAATATGAACAGAGGGTGGTGGAAAACTGTGATAGTGACCCAAAATGTTTTACAAATTCATAAATGGAAAACTAAATAAAAGGGAGGCAATAGAAAAGGTAAAAACGGGAAGAAGTATATGAAGATGCTGGAGATAACTGAAATTTTGAACGACAACTTTTGCAAAGTGTTTACAAAGGAGGAGCATTTATGGGAGGAAGGCCTACGGAAATAAAGCAAATGCAGGACATCATGGTTACTAAGGAAGACTAAGGAAAATTATAAGCAATCTGGATATTAATAAATCAATGGGGCCTGATGGCATATCTGGGAGGTTGCTAAAAGAATATAAGGATCAATTGTTGAACCCCATATTTGATATTGTGGATACCTCCATACGAACAGGATTAGTCCCGAAAGAGTGGAAAAGAGCTGACATTGTGCCTATATATAAGAATGGTAGTAGAATGGAACCGCTAAATTATAGACCAGTATCATTGATTAGTATATTGTGCAAGGTATGTGAAGAAGTAATTAAAGCTAAGTGGAGTGAGTATCTAGAAAGAGAAAACATTCTGAGTGAAAGGCAGTTTGGTTTCAGAAAAGGAAGATCGTGTGTATCCAATTTATTATGTTTTTATTCAAGAGTGACTGACATACTGCAACATAGAGAGGGATGGGTGGATGCTATCTACCTGGACTTGAGAAAGGCCTTTGATAAAGTACCACACAATAGACTGATGTGAAAATTAAAGATGACAGGAGGAGTAAATGATAAACTAGCAAAATGGATGGACAATTACTTAATGGGAAGAGAAATGAGAACAGTGGTGAGAGGAAAGAAGTCCAAGTGGAAGAAGGTAACCAGTGGAGTTCCACAAGGGTCAGTGCTGGGTCCCATCATGTTTTTGATTTATGTTAATAATATGCCAGTAGGAATTGACAGTTATATGAACATGTTTGCGGACGATACTAATATTATGAGGAGACTAAAGAATGTGGAAGATTGTAACAAGTTACAGGAAGATCTTGATAAAATATATGAGTGGAGTAGAGTGGCAGATGGAATTTAATATAGACAAGACCCATGTTATGAAAATGGGAAGAAGTAGATACAGACTAAACTGGGATTACAGACTGGATGATGAGAAAATTAAAGAGACCAATGAGGAGAAAGACTTAGGAGTAACCGTGCAAAACACTTTGTCACCGGAGAAACACATTAACAAGATTTTTGGGAAAACATACAACATGCTTCAAAATATTGGCCTTGCATTCCACTACCTAGATGAAGGAATGATGAAGAAGATATTATGCACCTTAATAAGACCCCAGCTAGAATATGCAGCATGTGTCTGGTCACATATGAAGAAAAATGTGAAGAAGGTAGAAAGGGTACAAAGGCTGGCAACAAGGATGGTACCAGGACTCAGGAGTTAGAGAGAGAGGAGAGAGAGAGAGAGAGAGAGAGAGACATTAGAGAGAGAGAGAGAGAAGAGGAGACATGATAACTATGTATAAATTGGTGAACAAGATAGACATACTGGATAGAGAGTTGATAAAGGTGACCACAAGTAATTATCTCCGAGGACATGGAAAAAAGCTAATAAAGGACATCTGTCTAAATGACGTGAGAAAATACAGTTTCCCGCATCGTAGCATTGATAAGTGGAATAAACTGAGCAGTCATGTCGTTGACACGGTGTGTGTCAATCAGATGAAAGAGAGATATGACAGGAATGGACAAGGAGACAGGACACAGAGAGCTTAGCTCGGGCCCTGTAATACACAAATAGGTAAATACACACACAAAGTGCCACATGCAAGATTACTATGGAAGTTAGAAGAGAAGGGTAGCTTAAAAGGAAGCACATTGAGATGGATAGAAAATTACTTGAGGGGGAGAGAAATAAGGACAGTAGTTAAAGATATGAAGTCCAAGTGGAAAGCAGTAGAAAGCGGAGTGCCACAGGGGTCAGTATTGGCACCAATACTTTTCCTCATTTATATTAACGACATGCCAGAAGGAGTGAACAGCTACATAAATCTGTTTGCAGATGATACGAAACTGTGCAGAGTTATAAAGCAAAAAGAGGATTGTGAAATACTGCAAGAAGACCTAAATAAGATCTGGGAATGCAGTAAAAAGTGGAAAATGGAATTCAATGTAAACAAAAGCCATGGCATGGAAATGGGAAAGAGTGAAAGATGACCCGTGGGAATCTATAAGATGGGAGATGGAGTAGAACTGGAGAAAGTAGAAAAGGAAAAGGACTTAGGAGTGACGATGGAAGAAAACAAGCAACTGGTAAGCCATATTGATAGAACTTTTAGAGAAACATATAATTTGCTAAGGAATATTGGAGTAGCATTTCAGTACATGGACAAAGAAATGATGAAGAAATTGATAAGTACTATAATAAGACCCAGATTGGAATATGCAGGAGTAGTGTGGACCCCTCATAAAAAGAAACACATAAGGAAGTGTTAGGCCAAAGGTTGGACCTTCTGAGGGCGACAGGGTGGCTTGGCCCTCTGTTGGGAAGAGCAGAGTGGGGAAGAGGGAGCAGGCGAGCCAGACTGGGAAAGATAGTAGTCAGGATAGGCAGAGATGGCAGGTTGCGAGGGGAAGGAAAGCGGAGGCAGTTAGGGAGGATAGGACTAAACCTGTTGACTGTGAAAATAGGTTCGGTTTGTTGGAGGGGGAGGGGGAGGGGGAGAGTGAGAGTGGAGTGAATGAAGTGGTTGTGGTGAGTGAAAGGAGAAAGAAGGGGGTAGAGGAGAGGAGGAGGATGGTTGTGCCTAGCACACCTCAGGTGTGTGTGGTGGGTGACTCTCAGGTTAGGTATTTAGATAGCACTTTCTGTGGGAAAGACAGGGATAGGAGGACGAACGTGTGTATGCCTGGTGCAGGTGTGAAGGCAGTGAGTGAGGAGGTGCAGAAGAGGGTTGGGGGATGGAGAGGAGGGTGTAGTAGTTTTGCACGTAGGTGGGAACGATGTCAGAGCAGGTGGGTCGGAGGAGTTAGTGGCAAGATTTCGGGAAATGTTAGGCAAGATAAGGGAGAGTGGTAGGAGGTGTGTAGTGTCAGGAATCTTGCCTCGTGTGTATGTTAGCAGGAATGGTTGTCTAGAACCATTGGTGTGAATGATCGGGTAAAAGGGATGTGTAAGGATGTGGGTGTCAGCTTTGTGGATGTATGGGATAGGTTCTATGGGCGAAGGGATTTGTATGCTAGGGATGGTGTGCATCTGAGTAGGAAGGGTGTGGATGTGCTGAGTGGATGTCTGGAGGGGAGTTGGGATGGAGTGTAGGGGGTGAGGTAGCAAATGCATTCCAGAAGAAAGATGCTAGACATAAATTAGATAGGATAAACAGAGATAGTGAAAAGATTAGGAAAGATTTCCAGGTGCAAATAGGAGAGAATAAGATTAGGATTCCAAATAAGGAGACAGCATCTAGGAAGGTAGCAGGACTTAAATGTTTTTATGTAAATGCCAGGAGTCTTAGGAACAAGAAGGACGAGTTATCTAGTTATATAGTTGAGGAGGACCTAGATGTTGTATGTGTCACAGAGGCATGGGTAAATGAGGAAAAGTTTAGGAAAATAGGAAAGAATATGAAGTAGATGGATACATTATGTATTTACACCAGAGAATTGGTAGGATAGGCGGAG
Organism: Portunus trituberculatus; assembly: GCF_017591435.1. Lineage (NCBI taxonomy): Eukaryota > Metazoa > Arthropoda > Malacostraca > Decapoda > Portunidae > Portunus > Portunus trituberculatus. The sequence continues at coordinate 7,948,955 of NC_059256.1, read as the reverse complement.
GAGTAGTTATTTATGTAAAAATCCTTCATTTCCAGTCAGGTTAATGGTATTAAGGTAGATAACAGAGTAGAGTCCTTATGGCTGGATGTTAGAGTAAACAAAAGTAAGGTTATTAGAGTAGGAGCTTTTATAGGCCACCTAACCAGTCAGCAGATGTAGACAACCTTATGGTAGATGAGATAAATAGGGGTGTACTAGTCAGACAATTATCTTAGGGATTTTAATCTTAAGTCAGTAAACTGGGAGAGGATGGTAGGAGATGCTAGTGAAAATAAGTTTATGGAAAGTTTTCAGGATAACTATTTAGTGCAGATGGTAGATAAACCTACTAGGGGAGGAAGGTTTTAGACATAGTACTAACAAATATTGAGCATTGTTTAAAGGAAGTTGAGGTAGGAGAGACTTTAGCAAACAGTGACCATCATATAATTAGATTTATCATTAATTCCAGTAGGGATAATATAGTGAATAAGACTAGAGTCCCAAACTATCAGAAAGGCAATTATGGTAGGTTACGTCAGTTATTAGGAGAGGTAAACTGGGAAGATAGTTTTGGAAATAAAACTGCACAGGAGATGTGGGATATTTTTAAGGTTGTAGTAAAGGGTATAGTGATGCAGTGTATCCCTTACAAAGATATAAGGCAGAGAAACAGGAAGCCATTATGGTGGACTCATGAGATAGGTAGCCAGATCAGAGAGAAGAAGAGGGCATACAGAGAGTTGCAGAAAAGTGGGAAGATGTAGATTTGATTAGGTACAGACAGGTCAGGGATGATTTGAGTAAGGTTATAAAAAAGTAAAAGGCAGGCAGAGATAAAACTAGCTAGAGCTGGGAGTAAAGATCCCAAAAATTATATAGTTATTACAAGGTCAGTGATAAAAGAAATAAGGATAGGATTGGACCACTCAGAAAAGATGGTGTAGTAGTGGATCAAAATGAAGACATAGTAGAATTATTGAATGAACAATTTTCTTCAGTATTTACTAGGAAAGAATAGGAAATCCTGTTACAAACAGTGCGACGAGTAGTTTAAGAGCTTTAGAAAATATTGATATAAAACCGGGAATTATTAGGAAATTTATTCTTGAACTAGACGATAGGAAAGCCAGTGGTCCTGATGAGCTACATGCCAGAGTACTTAGGGAGGGTGTAGACAGTATTTCTGAAGCACTTAAGTTAATCTTTGAAAGATCACTTAGGTTTGCTGAGATACCTCAGGACTGGAAGTTAGCTAATGTTACTCCAATATTTAAAAAGGTAGGAAGGATGATGCGAATAATTATAGACCGATCAGTTTAACTAGTATAGTATGTAAGATACTAGAGAAAATCATTAAGGGTAGTATTTGGGAGCATTTAAATGAGAATAGATTAATTAGAGATACCCAACATGGCTTTAGATCAGGGAGGTCCTGTCTTACAAATTTGCTCGATATCTTAGAATATATTACCAAGGAGTTAGATGATGGAAATAGCATAGATGTTATATATCTAGATTTTAGCAAGGCATTTGATAAGGTACCGCATAGGAGGCTAGTGTACAAATTGAGACTACATGGGATAGGGGGTAGGTTAGTTGATTGGATTAGTGAATGGCTTTCTGATAGGAAACAGAGAGTAGTATTAAATGGGGCAATGTCTGAGTGGAAGGAAGTGGTTAGTGGGGTACCCCAAGGATCAGTGCTAGGACCTCTTCTTTTCTTGGTGTACATTAACGATTTAGATATAGGAATTAGTAGCAAAGTATCAAAGTTTGCAGATGATACTAAGATAGCATGTGCAGTACAGGGTGAAAAGGACAATTACAGAATACAACGAGACCTGGACAGGCTGATAGCATGGGCAGACAGGTGGCAGATGGAGTTTAATTCTGATAAGTGTCAGGTTATGCATTTAGGTAAAGACAACACAAACTTTAACTATGAGATGGAGGGATGTTGGCTAGAGGCAGTAGAGGAAGGAAAGGATTTAGGAGTAGTGATAGACAGGACTATGAAATTTTCAAAGCAATGTTTAGGGGTGGTAACCTTACAACCAACCCCACCCTGTGGGTGGTTGGCCTCTCCCAGGGTGTGAGGTCATAAAACTTTGCCCGAGCTATTCTCTACATTCCTCCTTCTTTTCTCTCTTTTCTATTTCATAGGAGTGGGTTTGCAGAGATTCCACAGTCGTGCATCCGACCTTCAGTCTCTGTGCCACTTCTCCTCCCTCTGGTTGATGCGACCCAGAACTTTTTTTTTTTTTTTTTTTTTTTTTTCTTCTTTCCTTTCTTTCTCGCAATCCCACGTTGTGTAGGCAGGACAAAGGGATGAATGGTGGCAGCGATTTTTTCCTTCTTTTCTTTTGCCACTGCTACTGTCAGGTCCCCCATGTAATTGGCGACCTGGGGTATACCATAATAATTGCCTTGCCTGGTGTTGCGGCTCCTCCAGGTGGACCTTTTATTCCGCTGTGTTTTCTCTTTTTATGGAGTTTCATTTTATTTAATTTTCTCATTACCCTTAGTGGTGATGTTCACCCTAATCCCGGTCCTCGTAATAACTGTTGTAAGGCCTTATACATTAATATTCGGGGCCTAAAGGCCAACTTGCAAGACGTTGCAGTTCGTCCTCCAAATATGATATAATTTTTGTTCAGAGACTCTTGTTTCGAGCTTCAGGCATGTTTCTGAGATTCTGATTCCTAATTTCAAGAGGCCTCTTCTTCTGAGGCGTGATTCTATCCCTAGAGCTCGGGGGATGTGTATATACTTCGTCCAGCATGCAGCGCTTCACGCATTACCAAATTTGAGTGTGGCTGTCATGAAATGATGCTGGTTAAAATTTGCAGTCGTTTTAATAACTACTATATCTTCTCTGTATATAGAAATCCCGATCTTGATGATTCTATTTATGACTGTTTGCTAAATTCTATGGCATCTATTCAAGAATCAGACCCTAAAGCTTCCTTTGTTTTTGTTGGTGATGTTAATGCACATCATCAGGATTGGTTGAACTCCGTTTCTCAAACAAATCAACATGGTCGGGCTGCTCTAGATTTTAGTAACCTCACCGGTTGTGAGCAGATCGTTCATAGCCCAACTCACGTCTCGGGTAATTGCCTTGATCTTCTTTTACAGGCGCCCCTCTGCAGTAACTTTGCAGGTCGTCCCTCCTTGGTAGCACAGACCACTCTGGCTTGTCTTTCAATATTCAAACTTCATTTCCTATTCGGACGAGCCAATATCGCGGAAAGTATTTCTAAAGTCACGAGCCAATTGGACTGGTGTCATTGCCGATTTTAACAACATTGTATGGCGGGAAATTTTACATTCTGATAGTCCAATTGATTCCCTTAACAGTGTTTTACTTAACATTAGTGAAAGAAGAATTCCTTCTAAAATAATTCAAGTCGTCGCAAGGACAGTGCCTGGTTTAGTGATGACTGCAGGCGTGCTCAGCGTGGAAAACAGGTTGCTTATTGTGAATGGTCTCGACTGCGTTCACCTGAATCATGGGAAAATTACGTTCGTCTGCGTTTATTTGCCCAACGTACATATTCTAGCGCACAGGATGAGTACAACGAACACCTTAAAAATGTTCTGATTGGCACCTCCCAACCACACTCATGGTGGTCAGCTTTAAAGCAATCACTCTTTGGTGTGGACTCAAGTTTACCTCCTCTGTCATGTACTGACGGTTCAATCTGCCATAATTCTAAGGACAAAGCCAATCTTTTAGCTTCCGTTTTAACTCGAAACAAAGTGATGAAGAGTTTGATCTGCCGCGTCTTGTCCCCAGGACATTAAATTACACTCCATTGCCTTTAAGTCCTCCGAAATCTTAAGATATCTTAATGAGTTAGACTCATTCGGGGGTTGTGATCCTTTGGGTTTTCTGCCTCTTTTTTACAAAAAGATTGCTTCTCCTCTCGCTCCAAAATTGGCAGTTATTTTTAGAGCTCTTTTTCGTAAGGGTTCTTTTCCGGTATGCTGGCGTACTGCAAATGTTACCCTATTCCAAAGGGATCTTCATCCTCCATTCACCCCGGTGACTATAGACCCATTTCCATAACCCGGTGTTATCTAAGATTTTGAGCGCCTGCTGGCAAGCGTCTCAATCGTTTTTAGATATTAATAATTTGTTGCCATCTAGTCAGTTTGGTTTTAGAAAAGGTCTCAGTACTTCTGATGCTCTCGTTTGCATAACGCACGACATGCAAGCTGCCCTTGATGCTGGTCATGAATCTAGAGTAATTTCACTTGATTTTAGTTCTGCATTTGATCGTGTTAATCATAGAGCCCTTTTATCGAAAGTTAGATCTATTGGTATTGGTGGCGCGTCCATCAAGTTCTGTCAGAGTTCTAACAGTCGAAGGCAGCGTGTGACTGTTGATGGCTGCCTTAGTTCTTTTAGTCCAGTTGTATCCGGTGTTCCGCAGGGAAGTGTTCTGGGACCTCTTCTTTTTTTATTTATACATCTGACATGTGGTGTGGGATTGAATCTAATATGGTTGCTTATGCTGATGACACCACTATATATGCGACAATTTCTTCCCCACAGGATAGGCAGAGAGTCGCTAATGTACTCACTCAAGATGTTTCAAGGATTCTGTCATGGTGTGATCAGTGGGGTATGAAACTGAACCCGAGTAAATCCCATAGTATGGTTATTAGCAGATCAAGGACACCTTTCCCAGTTCACCCTGATATTGTTGTCAACAGTACCTATTCCTAATTGTTCGTCTCTGAAGTTACTCGGAGTCACCCTTGATCCCAAACTTACTTTTGAGTTGCACTTGCGTTCACTTGCATCATCAGTCTCATGTAAAGTTGGTTTGTTACGCAAATGTAGGCGGATATATTCCTCTGATGATATTGTAAGAAATTGCTTTTACTCTTTCATACTGCCTCATTTTGAATATTGTCACTCTGTGTGGATCTCTGCAGCAGAGTCTCACTTAAAGCTTTTAGATAGAGCATTCAACCAGATTAAATTTCTTCTTCCTAATCTTGAGATTAATCTTGACATCGTCGTTTGGTTGGATCATTGTCCTATTTCTTCAAAATCATGTCTAATTCCAACCACCCGTTGCATTGTCATTTGCCTGCCCTTCACTACCAGCACGTGCTACAAGACAATCCTTGATCATGAATGACCGTTCCTTGTCTGTGAATCGATGTAATACTTCACAATTTTCCCAGTGTTTTATCCCAGTATCTGCTAGACTCTGGAATACAATTCCCAACGAGATTGTTAATTCTAGTAACATTGAAGCATTTAAAAAACGTGTGAATACCTTTCTTCTCTCTGAACTCACTACCTCTTAGATCTCTACCAATCTTCCTATTCTGTTGTTCATTCCTGTTACTTCCTTTCACTTATCGGTGAGGTGCCGCCCACTGGGCCTTTGGGTTTATGCAGTTATGCTTTCCAGTGGGTCGCCTTCATTGACCTCATAATAATAATAATAATAATAGAAGCAAGAAATAGGGCAAATAGGATCCTGGATTTTATAATTAGAAATGTTAGTTATAAAAGTAAGGAAGTGGTGCGTAGCTTATATAATTCCTATGTTAGGCCCCATTTAGAGTATTGCATACAGGCCTGGTCACCCCACTATAGGCAGGATATCAACATGTTAGAAGCAGTTCAGAGAAGAGCAACTAGGATGATACCAGCATTAAAGCGCCTGGAGTATAGAGAGAGATTAAAGGAATTAAACATGTTTTCATTTGAGAGGAGATGTATAAGAGGGATATGATAGAGTTATTTCAAATGTTCTCAGATACAAACTACATAGATGAGATCTTTCTTTACCTTAGAGGAGGAAGTAGGACTAGAAATCATGGCAGGAAGATTAGAAAGCAAGGCTGCAGGTTAGATATAAGAAAATATTTCTTTAGTCATAGAGTGGTAGACTTCTGGAATGCATTGCCAGAGACGGTTGTAAATAGCACTCGTTTGACAATGTTTAAAAACAGATTAGATAAGCACTTAAATTTATTAGATTTATAATTATGTATAGCACTGCATGATAGTTTTTATAAGAAATTTACTATAGTTAAATAAGACATGATCCCCATGTATGGGGACCACAAATTGTAGAGGATTTCGCTGCAGGACTTAGCCCTGTTAATGGGCCAAATATTTAGAATTAGTATATAATGTATTGTGTACTTGTAAGTGTATTTTTAAGTACTGATGACGAGGTCGCTGTGCGACTGATACAGGATAACCTAGATGGGCCCTGATGGCCCTTTGTTATCTTATTATTTATGTTATGTTATGTTATGTTATGAAGTTGGAGACTACATAAAATGGCTACAAGAATGGTCCCAGAACTTGAAGGGATGACATATGAGGAGAGACTAATGGCTATGGATCTACCAACCCTGGAACAGAGAAGGGAGAGAGGGGATCTGATACAAGTTTATATATTGATCAACGGAATGGACCAAGTGGATAATGAGAAACTGATCCTGAGAGAATATGACATTTGAAGCACAAGATCGCTTAGTAAAAAGCTGAGGAAGGGAAAATGTCTCGGAGATGTTAAAAAATATAGTTTCGCACAAAGATGTGTTGAGACGTGGAACTGTTTGAGTGAGGAAGTGGTGTCACCAACGAGTGTGCAGAGCTTTAAAGAAAAATTGGATAAGTGTAGATATGGAGACGGGGCCACACGAGCATAAAGCCCAGGCCCTGTAAAACTACAACTATGTAAATACACCAATACATACCCTATTCTCCCTACATACACTATTATATCCCCCACAAATACACCTACACTCCCCACACACACCACTATATCTTTCTCCCACAACCCTATTTCCCCAACAGCCCCCCTATATACCACACACACACCTACACTCATCACACACACTCCCAATACACATTCATATACCACATTCCTCCACACACTGCTATTCAAGGAGAAATGAAGAGAACAAAATAGAAAAGAGGGGGACAGGAACGTTGGTAAATGGAGAAAGTGAGAGGTGGATATTAAACATGATAATCTGGATAAGGGAAGGAAAAAAGGAAAAAAAACTGAGGGAAACACGAAAAAAGACAACTTCCCATACCAATACACATCCATGTACCAATCTACACCCCTGCCACATAATACTACACCACAAAACACCTTATTTCTGTACCCTGCACCACATATCTTTGGTAACAGTGTATACTTATCTAAGTTAACCTTAACCTAACCTAATCTAAGAAGATATAGTCTAGCCTACCCTAACTTAACCTAGTGTAACCTGATCTTTGTGGAAGCTAATGCGATATTTTACTAATTTGATTCAACCTAACCAAACCTTAGCTGATCTAACCTAACTTAAAGGGGGGTTCATGTGTCAATATGTGGCTAAAATTGCAAGTTGTTAGAAGTATCAATAGGGCCCTTCTAGTCAAAACGGGTTCACACATAGCGACTGAGAAGTATCGGCTGATTGACGGGAAGTAAATGTAAACAATTATCAGCTGTCTTTCTCTGGTGGCAATGACGACTGTGATGAAATTAAATTACCACAAATATGCAATCCTCACCTCCAGCAACACCCTGCACAGAGGAAAACACTTCCTGGAGAGTGGCAGCGATCTCATCAAACGTCAATTTCCATAAGCTTTTCTTGCTATATAATTTTTAGGGTCCCAGAAGTGCTCTTTTTCCCTCACTAACTCCAACATCTCTACATCTGGACACCACATTTTCTAACCTTTCTCTGTGATGTAACAGTCACTCACCTCCCAAACACATCCCAAACACTCTAAACAAACACCCAAACAGACACCCACACCTAAAACACACTGAAACAATCACTCACCTCCCAAACACACCGACACCACACTTTCGAACCTTTCTCCGTGACATTACAGTAATACTCCGCTTAATGAACAGGATAGGGGGTGTCAAAGCTGTTCGTAGAGTGAAAATTCGTTAAGCGGATGTAATTTTCCCATACGAAATAATGGAAATACAGGGGGATGTGTTCTGGGCTGGTCCCCAACATACCACATGGGTTAAAAAAAAAAAAATAAATAAAAAAAAAAAAAAAAAAAAATATATATATATATATATATATATATATATATATATATATAGGTTTGGCAGCACATTGGGCCACCAGTGTACCACGACTTTTATGATGTCATGTGAGTCATTGGAAGTTAGAGAAGCTACGTACAAATTCTCTCACATTCTCGCATTTATGTTCATAAAACAACAATTCTATTAGCTTTTTACAAACTTGCCCCAAGAAAGGATTGTTTTGTAATGCATAAAGTGAAATCTTATATGGAATACCAAAAAATAAAGCAGAGATGAGATGAGCCACAGACGAAATGGGAGACTCACGGCGACTCGGCCGCTTCTTCTTCTTCTTGTGACCCTTTTGCCCTGTGTGTTGTCATTCCCCATGATATTTGTTTCCACTCCTCTATTGCCTGCTATAATGGATATCATATCTTAGTATTCATATACGCTCATGCTACGAGGATAACCTTGACTCCGTGGCACTGAGTGATAGTGAATTACTAATGAAATACCGCAGTATTTCATTAATAATTCACTATCACTTGTTGCATGAGGGTACATGAATACTAAGATATGATATCCATTATAGCAGGCAAGAGAGGAGTGAAAACATAAACATGATGAAAGTAACACGCAAGCAAAAGGGTCACAAGAAGAAGAAGAAGCGGCACAGTGGCTGTGAGTCTCCTGCTTCGTCCGTGGCTCATCTCATCTCTGCGTTATTTTTTGGTATTCAACGTAAGATTTCACTTTATGCATTACAAAACAATCCTTTCTTGGGGCAAGGTTTGTAAAAAGCTAATAGAAATGTTGTTTTGTGAACATAAATGCATTATATAAGACAGTAACACCACCTCCAGAGATGGTGTTCCCAGCAACCTCAGAGCAACCTGATAGCAATCTTGTCACCGTCCCTCCACACGTTCATGGATGCCATTTCGCTGCAAGAGGTTGCTCTGACGTTGTTAAAGAATCTTGGATCCAGCTCCAGGAGCGCTAGAGACAGAGGCGGGGAGCCAGCCAATCACAGCGAAACTACCGTGTTCGGTCCCTCACCCGGCAAATTCAAACCAAGAAAATTCGCTAAAACGGATGTGGTTGTACGTCATGCGGATTTTTGGTCTAATTTTATATAGTACGTTAAACCGGAAATTCGTCAAACAAACATTCGTTAAGCGGAGTATTACTGTACAATGTAAACAGCCACAAATCAACTGAACAAGACATGTTGATCTTGTTGTTAGGGACCGATATTCAGTCGCAAACTCTACCAACTTGCAATTTCAGTCGAATATTAATGTGTGAACCTGCCTTAACCTTACCACACATGCCATACACCCTAAAACATACCTTATTCCTCCTAGTCGGGTCCTGTGCCTGTACTCTACACCAAATATCCTTGGCAATGGTGACCAGCCTTTCTGTCAGCATGAGGTCATCAGGAGAGGGCTGGTGGTGGGTCAGGGTAGTCAGCATCAGCCCCACAAGTTTGTCTCGAGAGCAATGGTCAAACAGTACCATGTCGGACCACAGCTGGGGAAGGTAGTGCAGGGCTCCGCTGGTCTGGATGGCTTGTAGAACCTCCTGTTTGGGGTAGGTTATGTTTGGATAGGTTAGGTTAAGCAAGGTTAGGTTAGATGAAATTAGGTTATCCTTATAGTCTGTGTACTGTAAAATGACTCCTGGATTTACAACATATTGCAGCTTATTGATAACGTGAATAATACTTGTTCTCTGATGATCAACGCACTTATTACAAGGACAGCTCACAGTGTTTCTCAAGACCTGACAACCACACATTCCCTGGGACGCCATTAACCCCTTCAGTACCATGACGCATTTTCATACTCATTCTCCTTACTATCTGGTGATTTCATACACTTCAGAAACTCATGTGGGGGCATTAAAATAGTGACAACTACTGCATTAACCTTCTGACTTCCATAGAGCCTTCCTAATGTCAATAAAATGGTCTAATCGTACACAAATCTAAAGGTAAAATTGTGTTCCAGTACTGAAGGGATTAAGAGCCAGGAGTCACTTTTAGAGTAGACACACAAACACACTATACTTCAAATACATAAGGACAGTTTACATAAGGTTAGGTTAGGTTAAGGGCTGTTACATTAGATTAAGTTTGAGTGCACTAAACTGTGTTGTGTTGTCTTGTGTTACGGTTAGGTTAAAAGTAACACCACGTTAGATTAAATTAGGCAGTGTTAGGTTAGGTTATGCCAAGTTCAAATCCTTATGGTCAGTTGACTGAGGTGAGGTTAGATCCATTAAATTGTATTCGTTTTAGTTTGCTTAGGTTAAATTGGGTTATATTTTACTTAGGTTAGGCTGGATAAAGTTAGGTTAAGTTAAATAGCTCATACACACACAGGAAGAGACATATACATACACATACAAAAGACACACAAACCAGCACACACAAACACAAAAAGACAAACACACACACACACACACACACACAATTTGAAGGGATGACATATGAGGAGAGACTAAAGGCTAAGGATCTACCAACCCTGGAACAAAGAAGGGAGAGAGGAGACCTGATACAAGTTTATAAATTGATCAACGGAATGGACCAAGTGGATGATGAGAAACTGATCCTGAGAGAAGAATATGACATCCGAAGCACAAGATCGCATAGTAAAAAGCTGAGAAAAGGAAAATGTCTGAGAGATGTTAAAAAATATAGTTTCCTGCAACGATGTGTTGAGACGTGGAACAGTTTGAGTGAAAAAGTGGTGTCAGCAACGAGTGTGCATACTTTTAAAGTAAGATTGGATAAGTGTAGATATGGAGACAGGGCCACACCAGCATAAAGCCCAGGCCCTGTAAAACTACAACTAGGTAAATACAACTAGGTAAATACACACACACACACACAGGGCCTGGTCTCAGGCCTATCCAAAGATCGGAAATAATGAGCTCTGAGCTCGTTCCGTAGGGTAACGTCTGGCTGTCTCGTCAGATACTGCAGCAGATCAAACAGTGAATTACACACACACACACACACACACACACACACACACACACACACACACACACACACACACACACATATTTGGAAATATACAAAACTGGGGTCAGGGAATATGTTCCGAAATATAGACCTAAAGAAGAAGGAAAGAAAGATTGGTTTAATGCAAGATGTGCTAGGGCAAAGGAGAAACGAGATGGAGCATGGAAAAGGTGGAGAAGAAACAGAAATCCAGAAAATAAGGAAAACTTCAAAACAGCAAGAAATGAATATGCTAAGGTGAGAAAGGAAGAAGGAAAGAACTATGAAAAGGACATTGTCGAAAAATGTAAGGAACAACCAAAATTGTTCTACAGATTCATAAATGGAAAAATAAGACAAAAAGAAACAATAGAAAGGTTAAAAGGAGAAAACGGAATGGTGGAAGACCCAAAAAGTATGGCAGAACTGTTAAATAGTAAATTTCATGAGGTCTTTACTAAGGAATCCAAATTTGAAAGACCACAGGGTAATAGAGACTGTCTATATGAAAGAGATTAAAGTAACCAAGCTTGAAATAAAAAGTTGATGACGGAATTGGATGAGGAAAAGGCAATGGGACCGGATGAAGTCTCAGGCAGAATACTGAAAGAATGTAGGGAAGAACTAGAAAGTCCAATATACAACATCATAAAATGCTCAATAGAAAATGGAACAGTGCCAGTGGAGTGGAAAAGAGCTGAGGTGGTTCCCATATATAAGAGCGGAAGGAAGGAAGAACCTTTAAATTACAGGCCGGTATCACTAACTAGAGTAATATGCAAGATGTGTGAAAAAGTAATAAAGAAGCAATGGATCGAGTTTCTTGAAGACAACAAAATATTATCAAATAGCCAATTTGGTTTTAGAAAAGGTCGGTCATGTGTGACAAATTTATTGAGTTTCTACTCTAGAATAGTTGATAAAGTACAAGAGAGAGAGGATGGGTTGACTGTATTTATTTAGATCTAAAAAAGGCTTTTGATAAAGTGCCACATGAAAGATTACTATGGAAGTTAGAGGAGAAGGGTGGCTTAAAAGGAAGCACATTGAGATGGATGAAGAATTACTTAAGGGGGAGAGAAATAAGGACGATAGTTAAAGATATGAAGTCCAAGTGGAGAACAGTAGACAGCGGAGTGCCACAGGGGTCAGTATTGGCACCAATACTTTTTCTCGTATATATAAATGACATGCCAGAGGAGTGAACAGCTACATAAATCTGTTTGCGGACGATGCGAAACTGTGCAGAGTCATTAAACAAAAGAGGATTGTGAAATACTACAGGAAGACTTAAACAAGATCTGGAAATGGAGCAAAAAATGGGAGATGGAATTCAATGTGGACAAAAGCCATGTCATGGAAATGGGAAAAAGTGAAAGACGACCAGTGGGAATCTATAAGATGGGAGATGGAGTAGAACTAGAAAAAGTAAAAAAGGAAAAGGACTTGGGAGTGACAATGGAAGAAAATAATCAACCGGTTAGCCATATTGATAGAATTTTCAGAGGGACATATAATTTGCTAAGGAATATTGGAGTAGCATTTCACTATATGGACAAGGAAATGATGAAGAAATTGATAAGTACTAAAATAAGACCTAGATTGGAATATGCAGGAGTTGTGTGGACTCCCATAAAAGAAACACATAAGAAAATTAGAGAGACTACAAAAAATGGCTACAAGAATGGTTCCAGAATTTAAAGGGATGGCATATGAGGAGAGACTAAAGGCAATGGATCTACCAACCTTGGAGCAGAGAGAGAGAGGGGATCTGATACAAGTTTATAAATTGATTAACGGAATGGATGAAGTGGATAATGAGAAACTGATCCTGAGAGAAGAATATGACTTTAGAAGCACAAGATCGCATAGTAAGAAACTAAGGAAGGGACGATGTCTGAGAGATGTTAAAAATTTAGTTTCCATAAAGATGTGTTGAGACTTGGAACAGTTTGAGTGAGGAAGTGGTATCAGCAAAGAGTGTACATCGTTTTAAAGAAAAATTGGATAAGTGTAGATATGGAGACAGGACCACACGAGCATAAAGCCCAGGCCCTGTAAAACTACAACTAGGTAAATACAACTAGGTAAATACACACACACCTGCATAATGCCTGGCTCAGGTGTGTAGATGTGTGGCACCAGCTTGTCATAAACCTGCATAAACTCATCAATCGGGAGAGAGGAGCAGGAGAGGGCAAAGTAGTGACGGCTGGAGAGGAGGAGGAGGAGGAGGAGGAGGAGGAGGAGGAGGAGGAGGAGGAGGAGGAGGAGGAGGAGGAGGAGGAGGAGGAGGAGGAGGAGGAGGAGGAGGAGGAGGAGGAGGAGGAGGAGGAGGAGGAGGAGGAGGAGGAGGAGGAGGAGGAGGAGGAGTTTTAAGGTTACAAAATCAATAAATATATACACAAAACTATTACTCAAAATATATAAAAATCAATAAACTTAATTTTCTATCACAGGAGCCATGAAAACACCCTTCAAAACCCCAATAACTTCCAGAACACCCTGCCAAACCATCAAAACACCCTTCAAAACCCCAATAAATTCCACTACACCCTGCCAAACCATCAAAATACCCTTCAAAACTCCAATAGCTTCCACAAGAGAGAGAGAGAGAGAGAGAGAGAGAGAGAGAGAGAGAGAGAGAGACTAGTAGTAGTGGTATATACACTAGACAAATACACAAACACACTTACTAATACACACTCTCCTTGTATGAATCACCAATGAACAGGTGGTTTGTGCCCTGGTGGAGCAAAGACTCCACCCTCTCCGCCACCTTGAGACTCTGTGGAGGAGGAGGAGGAGGAGGAGGAGGAGGAGGAGGAGGAGGAGGAGGAGGAGGAGGAGGAGGAGGAGAAGAAGAGTTGGTTGTTTTGGTGGTGGTGGTGGAGGAGGAGGAGGAGGAGGAAAAAAGGGGATAGAGGAAAAGGTGGAGGTGGAGTAGGAAAAAGAAGAACAAGGAAATAGATGCAATGAGTGAATAATAGGAAAATCAATAATAATTACAATAATAATAATAATAATAATAATAATAATAATAATAATAATAATAATAATAATAATAATAATTAGCTGATATTCTAAAATGCTCTGCTCTCACACTACGACTGTTTTCCAAGTTAATATTGTGGAAATGTTGTTAATCTGTCACTGGAACTGTAAGAAATAACCTTAAAATCCCTTGTCACTTCAACTACAGCCTTTGCAATGTGGAATTTTTTTTTCTTTTTACACAAGAGGGAATTCTGCCAAGGACAACAGAATATTAGAAAAAAAAAGGCCCCCACTGGAACTGCAGGTTTTCTAAAAGATTTGAAAGAGTTAGCCAAAATCAAGGGACAAATGTCTTGCACCCTCCCTCTTAAAAGAAGTCAAGTCATAGGAAGATGGAAATACAGAAGCAGGCAGGGAGTTCCAGAGTTTACCAGTGAAAGGTATGAATGACTGAGAATACTGGTTAACTTTTGTATTAGAGCACTGGACAGAATAGGGATGAAAGGAAGAAGAAAGCCTTGTGCAGCGAGGCCGCAGGAGGAGGGGAGGCATGCAGCTAGCAAGATCAATAGAACAGTTAGCATGAAAATAACAATAAAAGATTTTTTTTTATGTTGTGGTCTATAGCACCTGTAGGTTTACTTGAATAGTATGGGAAGTGCCATTAAGCTTCCACCCATTAGTGGTGCAGGCAATATTATTCATAGTGGTACCCATATTAAGGTGCATATCACCACCCAAGCGCATCTTTGGTGTAAACACCTAGAACCTGGGTAGCTAACTTTAAACTACTCGGCAAATGGCAAAGTATCAAGTGGTACATGGTGGGAGTCAAAACTAAGCGTCAACAACTGCCCAATCCCATGCTCATCACCATATCCACTACGCCACTGCCTCCCTCACAGAAAGAGATACAACATTTTGGCAGTGAGAAAGAAGCTGAAGACAGTCAGTCAAAGGAGGGTAGTTGATAAGAAAAGCTTTTCATTCCACCCTATCTAGTAAAGCTGTAAGAGTAGAACTCCCCCTAAATATGCAAAGAGTACTCCATACAAGGAGGGATAAGGCCTTTGTACAGAGTTAGCAGTTGGAGGGGTAAGAAAACTGGCGGAGATGCCGCAAAACACTTAACTTCATAGAAGCTGTTTTAGCAAGAGATGAAATGTGAAGTTTCCAGTTAAGATTATGAGTAATGGACAGACCAAGGATATTCATTGTGGAAGAGGGAGACAGTTGAGTGTCATTGAAGAAGAGGGGATAGTTGTCTGGAAGGTTGTGTTGAGTTGATATATGGAGGAATTGAGTTTTTGAGGCATTGAACACTGCTAAGTTTTCTCTGTGCCAATCAGAAATCTTAGAAAGATCACAAGTCAGGCGTTCTGTGACATCCCTGCACAATCTGATGACTTTGTGAAGGGTTGATTGTCTCTAAAAGGAAGTAGAAAGATGTAGAGTGGTATCTTCAGCATAGGAGGGGATAGGGCAAAAAGTTTGGTTAAGATAATTAATGAATAATAGAAAGAGTGGGTGACAGGACAGAATCCTGAGGAACATTACAATTAACAGATTTTGGAGAAGAACAGTGGCCATCTACCACAGCAGCAATAGAACGGTCGGAAAGGAAACTTGAGATAAAGTTGCAGAGAGAAGGATAGAAGCCGTTGGAGGGCAGTTTTGAAATCAAAACTTTGTGCCAGACTCTTCAAAAGCCTTTGATATGTCTAATACTGCAGCAAAAGTTTCACCAAAATCTCTGAAAGAGGATGACCAAGAACTGTAAAAACACACCTAAAAACACACATCACTTCAACTAGAGGCTTCAGAAAGTAAAGAATACATTTCAGAATGGATATCTATACCACCACCACCACCACAGGCCATTACCTTCAGGTGATTCCTGGCAACCTCCATGGCGGTGACGAAGAAGGACGTGTCTTTGGGGTCCTGCAGGGTGAAGGACTGCCCCTCCATCTGGTCCAGGATACCCACCAGGATGTCACTTCGTGGTCCACCTTAGGATATACAGATTGGATCACCTGACCTAACCTGACTTGATGTGATCTGACTAAAACCTTATCTGACCTAAATTCAACCTTAACCCCTTCAGTACTAGGACGCATTTTTACCATGAGTTTTGAGTACAATTAGACAAATTTATTTACATTAGGAAGGGTCTATGGAGGTCAGAAGATTAATGGCAAGAGTTTTCACTATTCTAATCCCCACCTAAGTTTCTGAAGCTGTTCAAAACCATCAAATAGGAAGCAAAATAATCATGAAAATGTGTCATGGTGCTAAAGTGGTTAATGTAACATAACCTAATGTGATTTAATTGAATTGTATTTAATCTAACCTAACCTAATCCAACCAAATACAGGTTTCCCTCATTATTTGATAACTCGACTTACCAATCGTTATACTTTACTTCCACTCACTCATTTTCCAACATCAGGACTTGTTTATCCGATTGTCAACTGACCACTACACTGTAAACAAATGCTGTGATTGCATCGCCACCAAGGATTCTACAGTATAAGAATATATGGGTTCAATGAGAGGGCTGGAGGAATTGATTAGGGAGCTTAGCTTCTAACAGATGGTGCACGGGTTGCAGGTTGTAAAGAGGTGAGGGATGGGGGGGGAGGGGCCCATCAGCGGAAGATGAGCACCGTTACAAGATTCAAACAGTCAGTCAGTCACGGGAAGCAGTGCAAGGCACATCAGTCATCGCCCACCTCTGCCTGGGCCACACCACGCTCAGTGCTCACTTGCACCGTCTACGTCTGTCTCCCAATCCTTTCTGCCCTTGGTGTAGGACTACCCCTGAGGCCATGGAACATTTCCTGCTTCAATGCCCACGCTTCCACTCAACATACTGCATTATGCTCCCGGCTCTCTGCCCTGGCCATCACAACACTCAACCTGCCCACCCTCCTGGTGGCCTCAGGCATCCACCCCTCCTGGCAACCTGCTGTCCTTCACCTTACTTGTGCCTTCTTGAGCAAGACCAGCCAGCTACCACGCCTGTGATACCCACACAGGACTACCCCAGGGCTCATAAGTATCCAAAAGAAGCCACAAAGATCTATAGATCCTTATGAGCCCTGGAGTAGTCCTGTGTGGGTATCACAGGCGTGGTAGCTGGCTGGTCTTCCTCAAGAAGGCACAAGTAAGGTGAGGGACAGCAGGTTGCCAGGAGGGGTGGATGCCTGAGGCCACCAGGAAGATGGCTGGGCATGTCCAGTGTTATGATGGCCAGGGCAGAGAGCCAGGAGTGTAGTGCAATATGTTGAGAGTGGAAGTGTAGGCATTGAAGCAGGAAATGTTCCATGGCCTCAGGGGTAGTCCTACACCAAGGGCAGAAGGGGTCACAAGACAGACGTAGGCAGTGGAAGTGCGGAGTATGCATGGTGTGAACCAGGTGGAAGCAGGCAGAAAATGCAGATATATATATATATATATATATATATATATATATATATATATATATATATATATATATATATATATATATATATATATATATATATATATATATATATATATATATATATATATATATATATATATATATATATATATATATATATATATATATATATATATATATATATATATATATATATATATATATATATATATATATATATATATATATATATATATATATATATATATATATATATATATATATATATATATATATATATATATATATATATATATATATATATATATATATATATATATATATATATATATATATATATATATATATATATATATAAAGTATTTTCTTATATCTAACCTGCAGCCTTGCTTTCTAATCTTCCTGCCATGATTTCTAGTCCTAAAGGTGAAAGATCTCAGTAGTTTGTATCTGAGAACATTTTAAATAACTCTATCATATCCCTCTTATACATCTCCTCTCAAATGGGCCTTTAATCTATCTCTATACTCCAGGTGCTTCAAAGCTGGTAGGAAGCATGGGAGAAATCCTCTAAATGGGGCCTAAGTTACTCATGAAAATGTTTTTTCATGAAAGTCTAGCCAACATCCCTCCATCTCATAGTTAAAGTTTGTGTTGTCTTTACCTAAATGCATAACCTGACACTTTTTAGAATTAAACTCCATCTGCCACCTGTCTGCCCATGCTATCAGCCTGTCCAGGTCTCGTTGTATATATATATATATATATATATATATATATATATATATATATATATATATATATATATATATAAACATAACATGTTCTGTTTGCCTTATAAGTTCATAACCAAGAAAGAATGCAGGGAAAAATAGGGGGTGGGGAGGAAGCATGGGAGAAATCCTCTTAAGTTACTCATGAAAATGTTTTTTATGAAAGTACTCGCTTCTAACAGATGGCAGCATTGTCGCTGTCCTTCAAACTTTAACCCACACCACAACTTCCTCTCTGTATATTCCTTGATCACCACCCACGCTGCAGCTGCCACCCATTGACACTCATTCCCACTACATGTAGGCATAAGTAGTGAACAGGATACTGCTCTTTCTTTCCTACTTATCTTTTGTTTGTAAGGTTCAAGGTTCCAGCACAGCCTTTGCAACGGCGCTGGATAGAATCGTCGCTCCTTCCTTCATTCACTACAATTGGTTCTTTCACCTAAATGTTTTGTTTTCCTTTTAGTTGTAGATAATTATGCACTGTTGATTTTAGTAACCTTTTGTCTGAAAGCTGGAAAGTGATCTCGAGCCACCTGTACCATCAAGACCAAGATAAGTCTTTATGTTTCAGCCACCAGTATTGTGTTTTGCTACAATTCACATTCATTGTTGGGTATTACAAGTGACACAAGCACGATGTCTTCCAAACAGCCTACAATACTGAGTGCTGGTGAACTGAAGGACAAAAGACCAAGGAAAAGCTTATCTTTACAGAAAAGCTTGAACTTGTTAACCCCTTCAGTACTATGACGTGTTTCCATATTCATTCTACTTACTATTACGCCATTTTATACAGCTTTGGAAACCTATGTGGTGGATCAAAATAGTGAAGACTTTAGCCATTAATCTTCTGACTTCCATAGACCCTTCTTAATGTCAATATAATCGTCTAACTGAGCCCAAAACTCAAGGTAAAAGTGCATCCCAGTACTGAAGGGGTCGAGCGCCATGAGGGAGCCAGGGAGTGAGCTTCATTGCCAGAACCCTACAGTGTCCCCAATCCACTGTCTCCACAACAAGCAGCGTGTGAAGGAAGCAGATGAGACAGCCTCTACCTTAATGGAAAGAAGCAAATGAAGACAAGGGAGCCAATAATGGAGGAAATGGAGATACTCTTAAGGCTGTGAATTGATGACCACACTCGATGATGAGTGGCACCTGCTAACTTAAAAGAAGATATTTTTTTTCTCGTCTTGCCAGTGGATATAGGCCTAAGGGGATACCACTGTATAAACAAAAAATCATAATACTGTAACATCTCCAATACAAGCTAGGCCTAAGTCACTCTCTCTCCATCCAATACAAGCTAGGCCTAAGTCACTCTTTCTCCATCAAATACAAGCTAGGCCTAAGTCACTCTCTCTCCATCCAATACAAGCTAGGCCTAAGTCACTCTCTCTCCATCCAATACAAGCTAGGCCTAAGTCACTCTCTCTCCATCCAATACAAGCTAGGCCTAAGTCACTCTCGCTCCAGCAAATACAAACTAGGCCTAAGTCACTCTCTCTCCATCTAATACAAACTAGGCCTAAGTCATTCTCTCCATCAAATACAAGCTAGGCCTAAGTCACTCTCCATCAAATACAAGCTAGGCCTAAGTCACTATCCATCAAATACAAGCTAGGCCTACGTCACTCTCCATCAAATACAAGCTAGGCCTATGTCACTCCCCATCAAATACAAGTTAGGCCTAAGTCACTCTCTCTCTCCATCAAATAAAATCCTGTTGAAAATTAAGTTCACTATTTGATCATCTGTTTGATTTTAAGGAATGTAACCCAATCGTCAAGTGAGGGATGCCTGCTTAAACTTGACTAATCTGACCTGACCTAACCCAATATTGTTTAAACTACTCTAATGTAACTAAGTAAAATATGCAAACACTCAAACACACACAATACTATCTTTCTCTCTCTCTCTCTCTCTCTGACTTACGGTCCCTGCAGTGAATGGTGAGGAGGTAGTAGTAGGATGCCAGTGAAGGTTTAATGCCCAGCTGATGAAACTCCATTAGTACCTGAGAGAGAGAGAGAGAGAGAGAGAGAGAGAGAGAGAGAGAGAGAGAGAGAGAGAGAGAGAGAGAGAGAGAGAGAGAGAGAGAGAGAGAGAGAGTACAGTTAATACAAAGCATTACAAGTTGTTCATAATTAACGGATATGTCGTCATAATAATAATAATAATAATAATAATAATAATAATAATAATAATGATAATAATAGCAACAATAATAATGTAACTATGAAAGGTAGGGACACCAGTGGCCATGACTGATGCTAAGTTTGGGTAAGAGACACGAGCCCTTAGGGAGTGTGTTTGTTTATTCTGTCTGTCTGTGAGTATTTGTCCAGTGAGCTCCTGTCAGTGCCACTTCACATACAGACTACGTCCACTGACCAAACGTAAAGTATTCGTGTGTCTCCCCGTGGCATCCCTGTGAGTGCTGTGAAGGCTGAGAGTTGGCCTACTAAGTGGCAGGTATGAGAGGGATATGTAAAAATAATGATAATAATAATAATAATAATAATAATAATAATAATAATAATAATAATAATAATAATAATACAGGTTGAACCTCCTTAATCCAGTATTCTTTCATCCGGCAACACCTGTACCGGCAAAATTTTTGTTTATGGAATTTTTGAATTGGCCGGAATAATTTGCCGCCGCCACCGTGCTGTACCATGTTTTGGAGCCCAGACATTCTGGGTCAAATTTGATCAGTACCACGCTGCCACTCATTGCAAACACCCCCGCCCCCCCAGGGTCATGAACATTTTTTTCTGTAATATTTGCCCCTAAACATGGCTTCCAAGCGACCAGGAAGTGATAGTGTTGTGTGTGAACCAAAGAAAAAGTGCAAACATATGACAATATCAGTGCAACAGAAAGTGGACCTATTGAGGAAGCTAGATAAAGGTGTTTCAGTGCAGAGCCTATGCCAACAGTACAACATTGGCTCATCAACTGTCTATGATATAAAAAAGCAGAAGAATCAACTTCTCAAGTTTTACAGTGAGTGTGAAAGCAAGAACATGAAGGTTCGTAGAACACTTAAGGAGGGTAAAAGCAGTGATTTAGACAGTGCTCTCATACAGTGGTATAAGCTTCGGCGCGTTGGTAACGTCCCTATGTCCGGCGAGATGATAATGGCGCAGGCAAAAATATTCCATGCTGAACTTAATTTACAATGTGTTTTTCTATATACTTCTGCATGTATATTTTCATGTTCAACTATCACATATCAAAACAATGTTACAGCTACACTTGTATAATGCAGGGTAAGTATATAGAGGGTGTTTTGGGGACCACCTATAGTTCGGAATTTTCCATGGTCCGGCAAGTCTAAGGTCCAGTGGTTGCCGGATTTTTTTTTTTTTTTTACGTAGGGAAGAGGGCCAGCCGGGTTTGGGGGGTTCAACCTGTAATAATAATAATAATAATAATAATAATAATGATGATGATGATGATGATGATGATGATGATGAGGAGGAGGAGGAGGAGGAGGAGGAGGAGGAGGAGGAGGAGGAGGAGGAGGAGGAGGAGGAGGAGGAGGAGGAGGAGGAGGAGGAGGAGGAGGAGAAGAAGAAGAAGAAGAAGAAGAAGAAGAAGAAGAAGAAGAAGAAGAAGAAGAAGAAGAAGAAGAAGAAGAAGAAGAAGAAGAACAAGAACAAGAACAAGAAGAACAAGAACAAGAACAAGAACAAGAAGAAGAAGAAGAAGAAGAAGAAGAAGAAGAAGAAGAGGAGGAAGAAAAGAAAGAAAAGAAAAGAAAAGAAAAGAAAAGAAGAAGAAGAAAAGGAAGAACAACAAGAACAAAAAGAAAAAGAAGAAGAGGAAAAAGAAAAAAAGAAAAAGACGAAAAAAAACAAAACAATGAACAAGAACAAGAACAGCCAGTAAGGCAACAATGGCAACAAAATAAAAATAACAATAACAAGAAGCCGAGCCACCACCACCACCACTGCCGTACCTTAAGGCTAATATCCCGTGCCTGCCGCCAGCCAGACACCTGAGCCAGCGCTGCCAGAGTAGCGTTGAGTGTCCCCAAGTCAGGACACACGCCCCTCTCTGCCATCCCACACAGCAACTCCTGAGAGAGAGAGAGAGAGAGAGAGAGAGAGAGAGAGAGAGAGAGAGAGAGAGAGAGAGAGAGAGAGAGAGAGAGAGAGAGAGAGAGAGAGAAGAGTATTAGTGTATGAGTTTTTATTTCTATATTATTTCTATGCTATATTCTTGATACCATTAGTACTACTATTACTCCCATGAAAACCCCACATGATGTAAAAAAAAATAAAAAAAAAAAAAAGTAAACATGGCTTTCTGGCGTGTCTCCTTAGGGACAGCAGGCCTTCCACTGCTGCCACGTTTCACCCAGAATTTGAATGGCCAAGTGTGTGACCTGACCCACCTCTCATTTTTCGCTCCCTTCCTTTCTCCTTCACCTCCGCTCTCTCTCTCTCTCTCTCTCTCTCTCTCTCTCTCTCTCTCTCTCTCCGTGACAATCCTTCATCATGCCTATATTCAGTTTCAATCCTTAAATTTGCACTGTGTGTGTGTGTGTGTGTGTGTGTGTGTGTGTGTGTGTGTGTGTGTGTGTGTGTGTGTGTGTGTGTGTGTGTGTGTGTGTGTGTGTGGCATAGGTATCTACCACTGTGACATGTGATCTTGTCCCCCACTGTGTCTCCCAGGCTGCACCTTGGACAGTAATGAGTGTTGCCGTGTGAATGGAGTCAAAAATATTTTATCTTATACATGAATAGCCTCTTTTTTTTCTATGTTTATTTGTATAGTATATGCAACACAGCTGTTGCACCATTTGTCTTACTAAGGACTATGGTGAACGTTGATACCAAATCACCCTCAACCCAGATAGCCGAGTGTCTTCTGAGGATTTAGTAGAGCAAGAGACAGTATATCTTGTTTGTGAGTAGCCTGTGCACTATTTTGACTAGGTTAGGTTAAGTTAACATAAAAAACTCACTCCATTCTTCTTCATTCATACAATTACAGGTAACTCGATTTATACGATAGATGTGTTCCAAGAGGCATCGCATATTTCAAAATTCGCGTAAAACAAACTTGTAATTCTTATAAGAAACACTAGATAATAGGGAGGATGTGGGATGTGGTCCAAATCATGTATAAGCAAACCGATTGTGCAAATTTGATTAATTATAATAGTTTTTTGGTTGTGTATAAACAAAAACGCGTAAATTAAACACATGTAAATCAAGAGTTACCTGTACTACCTGGTGGTGAAACTTCCAATTTGTGTTGTACTGTTATTACACTAGTGAAGGTACTGTGTGCGGAAGTACTGAGCACGGGAAGTACTGTGCGTGACAATTGCAAGTCAGGTGGTACATAGTGCGCTTTGAATAGGTACGCAACACGGCACACAAAAGGCGAGTCAGTTGTGACGTGGCGTAGCTCCACCCACACTACTAAACATGGGAGTTTTTGTTACCTATTAACTGCGCTATGTGCTGCACCTGTGTATCTGTCCTTATTTTTCTTGTATGTGTGACTTAGTACGGGTAACTCTCGATTTACACGATAGATGCGTTCCAAGAGGCATCACGTTATAAAAAACAATAGATAATAGCGGGGATGCGGATGTGGTCCAAATCGTGTATAAGCAAACCAATCGCGCGAATTTAATTAATTATGATATTTTTTCGGTTGCATATTAACAACGCATAAATTAAACACACGTAAATCAAGAATTGCCTGCATTGTGTTTATGTTGGTGCTGGTATTCTTTGGTTCAATCATACTAGTGTAGGTAATTTCTGTGTGTGTACATTTTTTTGGCATGTTTTGTTTTCCTCCGTCAAGTCATCTTGTGTTATCAGGCACCAAACCGTTAGAGTACTAAAGGCAAGTCAGTTACATGACTCGCCACAGGTGGATGAACAACTATGATGGGTAAACTTTCTCTTAGTTAAAATACAAGCATTGCTAAGTTACTCTTTCTCTTTCCATCACCTGTTTTCAAATGTTTGAGTGGTCAGTCTTAGCGTGATATTCCCCTAGACAATCTATTGCCCCGCTCGTAACAACCACAACACACTAAAATACAATGCTCCTTAACCTAGCTTAACCTCACCTAGTCTAACACACACACACACACACACACACATCTGGCTTCACAAGCCAGATGACCGGGGTTCGATTCCCCGGCCGGGTGGAGATATTTGGGTGTGTCTCCTCACGTAGCCCCTGTTCACCTAGCAGTGAGTAGGTACGGGATGTAATTCGAGGAGTTGTGACCTTGTTGTCCCGGTGTGTGGTGTGTGCCTGGTCTCAGGCCTATCCGAAGATCGGAAATAATAAGCTCTGAGCTCGTTCCATAGGGTAACATCTGGCTGTCTCGTCAGAGACTGCAGCAGATCAAACAGTGAAACACACACACACACAAATGGCTACAAGAATGGTCCCAGAACTTGAAGGGATGACATATGAGGAGAGACTAAAGGCTATGGATCTTCCAACATTGGAGCAGAGAAGGAAGAGAGGGGATCTCATACAAGTTTATAAATTGATAAACAGAATGGACCAAGTGGACAATGAGTATCTGATCCTGAGAGAAGAACATGCCAGTTGAAGCACAAGATCGCATAGTAAGAAGCTGAGGAAGGGAAGATGTGTAAGAGATATGAAAAAGTATAGTTTCCTGCAAAGATGTATTGAGAAGTGGAACAGTTTGAATGAAGAACGAGTGTGCATACATTTAAAGTAAGATTGGATAAGTGTAGATATGAAGATAGGGCCAAACGAGCATAAAGCCCAGGCCCTGTAAAACTACAACTAGGTAAATACACACATACATACATACATACATACACACACACACACACACACGAGCCGCAGCAGAGGAAGGACGCGATACCGTCGCTCCTGAGAATCAGCTGATCTTCACTACCTTTGTTTGGGTTTGCAGTGGCCTGGACGATAAGTGTGGACTCATTTTTCCTTTCATGAATACAGTGTTAAACAATAATGAGTGAGAAAGATATTCCATCTAAATGCAGGTATGTGACAAGGGAAAGAATGAAAGCTGATGATGACAATGTTGGTGAGGGAGGAGGAGAATTTGAAGGCTTTGATACGGCGCAAACTTCACTATTTGATAGAGTCTTGACTATCGAACGTAAATTAGATAAATTGATGAAGGAGAGTATGGGAATGAAAGAGAATGAAGAACAGGATAAAGAGCTCCAGAAATTGAAAGAAAGGATAAAAGAGTGGAAGAAAACGAAACTAGGCTAAGAACCGAAAATGAAGAATTAAAAGTCCAAATAGCGAACTATAAGAAATTGATGGAAGAAGGACTCGGTAAAGCCGAGAAAGAAAAAGAAAAGCTAAAAGATCTAGTTAACAAAGAAGAAGAAAGAGTACAAGACGTGATTAAAAAGAAGTACAAGCATGGAGAATCCAAGATAAGAAAGACAAGGAATCATTTCAAGAAGTATTTCAAGAACAGTTAAAAGAAAGAGATGAAAATATGACAAGCAAAATGATAGGAGTCCTCAAGAAAAAGAAAATTTAGTAAGAGAAATTGCGGAAAAAAGAAGAGTGTAATTATTTTTGGACTGAAAGAAAAAATGTTAAATATAGACCAAGAAGGGAAAAAGACGAAATGAAATCAGTAAAAGACCTACTAAAACATCTGAATGACGAGGATAGACAGAACTTAGAAGAGGAAGTAGAAGAAATCCATAGAATGGGACCATATCAAGAAGGAACAGTGAGACCAATTAAGATATTACTAAAATCACAAGCAGCAGCAGAAGAAGTACTATATAGAAAAACGAAACTCAGAGAAACAGAAGGTTGCAAAGATATATATATAAAGAAAAATAGAAACGAGGAGGAAAGGAAGAGACACAATGAACTGGTGGCAGAAGCAAGAGAAAAAATAATGAAAGGTCAGAGGAGGAGAAGAAGGCATTTTTGGAGAATTATAGGAGACAGGATAAGGAAATGGTATATAAAAGAGAAAGAAGAGAAAAGAATGGAGCAAGTTTAACTAAAAATGATAAGAACAAGAGATTAAAATGATGTATACAAACATAGATGGGATTTTATCTAGTAAATTAGAATTAAGAGATTACATAAAGAAAGAAGAACCAGATATTGTATGCCTGGTGGAAACAAAGTTAAATGAGGCAATAAAATAGACATAGATAAAAGGTATAATATATGGAGGAGAGAGAGTGGGTAAAGGAGGAGGAGGAGTCATGATGATGTTAAGGAAGGAGATAGTGGTAAATCAAGTGGAGTTTGGGGAAGGAAAATCAGAAATACTGTATGTTAAGATGCATATTAACAAAAAGGAGTTAACAATCATTGGAACATATGTGCCACCAAAACAAACTCATGGACTAACCAAGAATATAGAGACATGATAGATGACACAATAAGGAGTCTTACAAGAATCATTAAGGAAAGGAGAAAAGTGATATTGATAGGAGATTTCAACTGTAAGGAGGTAGACTGGGAAAATTATGAAAGTGGTATGGGGAAGATGCCTGGGAGATAGATTCCTGAACCTAATGATAGATAATTTGATGGTCCAAAGAGTAAAGGAAAACACAAGATTCAGAGGAAACGATGAGCCGGCAAGATTAGACCTAGTTTTTACAAGGGATATACCAATTAACGATGATATAAGATACAAGTGCCCATTGGGAAAGAGTGACCATGTAATATTAGAGATGGATATAGAAGAAGGAAAGGAAGATAGAGATGAATCATACAAAGGAGACCGATTAAATTACAGAAAGGCTGATATTGAGAATCTCAAGAACTATTTTAAAACGTAAACTGGGAGGAGATGGAAAACTCATTAACGGTTCAAGAGAAATATAACTTATTTTTGGAAATATACAAAACTGGGGTCAGGAATATGTTCCGAAATATAGACCTAAAGAAGAAGGAAAGAAAGATTGGTTTAATGCAAGATGTGCTAGGGCAAAGGAGAAACGAGATGGAGCATGGAAAAGGTGGAGAAGAAACAGAAATCCAGAAAATAAGGAAAACTTCAAAACAGCAAGAAATGAATATGCTAAGGTGAGAAAGGAAGAAGAAAAGAACTATGAAAAGGACATTGTCGAAAAATGTAAGGAACAACCAAAATTGTTCTACAGATTCATAAATGGAAAAATAAGACAAAAAGAAACAATAGAAAGGTTAAAAGGAGAAAACGGAATGGTGGAAGACCCAAAAAGTATGGCAGAACTGTTAAATAGTAAATTTCATGAGGTCTTTACTAAGGAATCCAAATTTGAAAGACCACAGGGTAATAGAGAGACTGTCTATATGAAAGAGATTAAAGTAACCAAGCTTGAAATAAAAAGTTGATGACGGAATTGGATGAGGAAAAGGCAATGGGACCGGATGAAGTCTCAGGCAGAATACTGAAAGAATGTAGGGAAGAACTAGCAAGTCCAATATACAACATCATAAAATGCTCAATAGAAAATGGAACAGTGCCAGTGGAGTGGAAAAGAGCTGAGGTGGTTCCCATATATAAGAGCGGAAGGAAGGAAGAACCTTTAAATTACAGACCGGTATCACTAACTAGTGTAATATGCAAGATGTGTGAAAAAGTAATAAAGAAGCAATGGATCGAGTTTCTTGAAGACAACAAAATATTATCAAATAGCCAATTTGGTTTTAGAAAAGGTCGGTCATGTGTGACAAATTTATTGAGTTTCTACTCTAGAATAGTTGATAAAGTACAAGAGAGAGAGGATGGGTTGACTGTATTTATTTAGATCTAAAAAGGCTTTTGATAAAGTGCCACATGAAAGATTACTATGGAAGTTAGAGGAGAAGGGTGGCTTAAAAGGAAGCACATTGAGATGGATGAAGAATTACTTAAGGGGAGAGAAATAAGGACGATAGTTAAAGATATGAAGTCCAAGTGGAGAACAGTAGACAGCGGAGTGCCACAGGGGTCAGTATTGGCACCAATACTTTTCTCGTATATATAAATGACATGCCAGAGGGAGTGAACAGCTACATAAATCTGTTTGCGGACGATGCGAAACTGTGCAGAGTCATTAAACAAAAGAGGATTGTGAAATACTACAGGAAGACTTAAACAAGATCTGGAAATGGAGCAAAAATGGGAGATGGAATTCAATGTGGACAAAAGCCATGTCATGGAAATGGGAAAAGTGAAAGACGACCAGTGGGAATCTATAAGATGGGAGATGGAGTAGAACTAGAAAAAGTAAAAAGGAAAAGGACTTGGGAGTGACAATGGAAGAAAATAATCAACCGGTTAGCCATATTGATAGAATTTTCAGAGAGACGTATAATTTGCTAAGGAATATTGGAGTAGCATTTCACTATATGGACAAGGAAATGATGAAGAAATTGATAAGTACTAAAATAAGACCTAGATTGGAATATGCAGGAGTTGTGTGGACTCCCATAAAAGAAACACATAAGAAAATTAGAGACTACAAAAATGGCTACAAGAATGGTTCCAGAATTTAAAGGGATGGCATATGAGGAGAGACTAAAGGCAATGGATCTACCAACCTTGGAGCAGAGAAGAGAGAGAGGATCTGATACAAGTTTATAAATTGATTAACGGAATGGATGAAGTGGATAATGAGAAACTGATCCTGAGAGAAGAATATGACTTTAGAAGCACAAGATCGCATAGTAAGAAACTAAGGAAGGGACGATGTCTGAGAGATGTTAAAAAATTTAGTTTCCCACAAAGATGTGTTGAGACTTGGAACAGTTTGAGTGAGGAAGTGGTATCAGCAAAGAGTGTACATAGTTTTAAAGAAAAATTGGATAAGTGTAGATATGGAGACGGGACCACACGAGCATAAAGCCCAGGCCCTGTAAAACTACAACTAGGTAAATACAACTAGGTAAATACACACACACACACACACACACACACACACACACACACACACACACACAGAGACAAAGGAAGCATGCAATAGAGAGAATCAGCTGATCTTCACTACCTTTGTTTGGGTTTACAGTGGCCTGGGCGAAAAGTGTGGACTCATTTTTTTTTTTTTCATGAATACAGTGTTAAATAATAATGAGTGAGAAAGATATTCCATCTAAATGCAGGTATGTGACAAGGGAAAGAATGAAAGCTCATGATGACAATGTTGGTGAGGGAGAAAGAGAATTTGAAGGCTTTGATACGGCACAAACTTCACTATTTGATAGAGTCTTGACTAGATTAGATAAATTGATAAAGGAGAGTATGGGAATGAAAGAGAATGAAGAACAGGATAAAGAGCTCCAGAAATTGAAAGAAAGGATAAAAAGAGTGGAAGAAAACGAAACTAGGCTAAGAACCGAAAATGAAGAATTAAAAGTGGAAGTAGCGAACTACAAGAAATTGATGGAAGAAGGACTCGGTAAAGCCGAGAAAGAAAAAGAGAAGCTAAAAGATCTAGTTAACAAAGAAGAAGAAAGAGTACAGGACGTGATTAAGAAAGAAGTACAAGCATGGAGAATCCAAGATAAGAAAGACAAGGAATCATTTCAAGAAGTATTTCAAGAACAGTTAAAAGAAAGAGATGAAAATATGACAAGCAAAATGATAGGAGTCCTCAAGAAAAAAGAAAATTTAGTAAGAGAAATTGCAGAAAAAAAGAAGAGTGTAATTATTTTTGGACTGAAAGAAAAAAATGTTAAATATAGACCAAGAAGGGAAAAAGACGAAATTAAATCAGTAAAAGACCTACTAAAACATCTGAATGACGAGGATAGACAGAACTTAGAAGAGGAAGTAGAAGAAATCCATAGAATGGGACCATATCAAGAAGGAACAGTGAGACCAATTAAGATATTACTAAAATCACAAGCAGCAGCAGAAGTACTATATAGAAAAACAAAACTCAGAGAAACAGAAGGTTGCAAAGATATTATATATAAAGAAAAATAGAAACGAGGAGGAAAGGAAGAGACACAATGAACTGGTGGCAGAAGCAAGAGAAAAAATAATGAAAGGTCAGAGGAGGAGAAGAAGGCATTTTTGGAGAATTATAGGAGACAGGATAAGGAAATGGTATATAAAAGAGAAAGACGAAAAAAAAAATGGAGCAAGTTTAACTAAAAATGATAAGAACAAGAGATTAAAAATGATGTATACAAACATAGATGGGATTTTATCTAGTAAATTAGAATTAAGAGATTACATAAAGAAAGAAGAACCAGATATTGTATGCCTGGTGGAAACAAAGTTAAATGAGGCAATAAAATAGACATAGATAAAAGGTATAATATATGGAGGAGAGACAGAGTGGGTAAAGGAGGAGGAGGAGTCATGATGATGTTAAGGAAGGAGATAGTGGTAAATCAAGTGGAGTTTGGGAAGGAAAATCAGAAATACTGTATGTTAAGATGCATATTAACAAAAAGGAGTTAACAATCATTGGAACATATGTGCCACCAAAACAAACTCATGGACTAACCAAGAATATAGAGACATGATAGATGACACAATAAGGAGTCTTACAAGAATCATTAAGGAAAGGAGAAAAGTGATATTGGTAGGAGATTTCAACTGTAAGGAGGTAGACTGGGAAAATTATGAAAGTGGTATGGGGAAGATGCCTGGGAGATAGATTCCTGAACCTAATGATAGATAATTTGATGGTCCAAAGAGTAAAGGAAAACACAAGATTCAGAGGAAACGATGAGCCGGCAAGATTAGACCTAGTTTTTACAAGGGATATACCAATTAACGATGATATAAGATACAAGTGCCCATTGGGAAAGAGTGACCATGTAATATTAGAAATGGATATAGAAGAAGGAAAGGAAGATAGAGATGAATCATACAAAGGAGGCCAATTAAATTACAGAAAGGCTGATGTTGAGAATCTCAAGAACTATTTTAAAAACGTAAACTGGGAGGAGATAGAAAACTCATTAACGGTTCAAGAGAAATATAACTTATTTTTGGAAATATACAAAACTGGGGTCAGGAATATGTTCAAATATAGACCTAAAGAAGAAGGAAAGAAAGATTGGTTTAATGCAAGATGAGCTAGGGCAAAGGAGAAACGAGATGGAGCATGGAAAGGTGGAGAAGAAACAGAAATCCAGAAAATAAGGAAAACTTCAAAACAGCAAGAAATGAATATGCTAATGTGAGAAAGGAAGAAGAAAGGAACTATGAAAAGGACATTGTCGAAAAATGTAAGGAACAACCAAAATTGTTCTACAGATTCATAAATGGAAAAATAAACCAAAAAGAAACAATAGAAAGGTTAAAAGGAGAAAACGGAATGGTGGAAGACCCAAAAGTATGGCAGAACTGTTAAATAGTAAATTTCATGAGGTCTTTACTAAGGAATCCAAATTTGAAAGACCACAGGGTAATAGAGAGACTGTCTATATGAAAGAGATTAAAATAACCAAGCTTGAAATAAAAAAGTTGATGACGGAATTGGATGAGGAAAAGGCAATGGGACCG
Organism: Portunus trituberculatus; assembly: GCF_017591435.1. Taxonomy (NCBI): domain Eukaryota; kingdom Metazoa; phylum Arthropoda; class Malacostraca; order Decapoda; family Portunidae; genus Portunus; species Portunus trituberculatus. Next base: position 7,917,238 of record NC_059256.1, on the reverse strand, counting down.
GATGAAGTCTCAGGCAGAATACTGAAAGAATGTAGGGAAGAACTAGCAAGTCCAATATACATCATAAAATGCTCAATAGAAAATGGAACAGTGCCAGTGGAGTGGAAAAGAGCTGAGGTGGTTCCCATATATAAGAGCGGAAGGAATTTAATTTAAATTACAGACCGGTATCACTAACTAGTATAATATGCAAGATGTGTGAAAAAGTAATAAAGAAGCAATGGATTGAGTTTCTTGAAGACAACAAAATATTATCAAATAGCCAATTTGGTTTTAGAAAAGGTCGGTCATGTGTGACAAATTTATTGAGTTTCTACTCTAGAATAGTTGATAAAGTACAAGAGAGAGAGGGATGGGTTGACTGTATTTATTTAGATCTAAAAAGGCTTTTGATAAAGTGCCACATGAAAGATTACTATGGAAGTTAGAGGAGAAGGGTGGCTTAAAAGGAAGCACATTGAGATGGATGAAGAATTACTTAAGGGGAGAGAAATAAGGACGATAGTTAAAGATATGAAGTCCAAGTGGAGAACAGTAGACAGCGGAGTGCCACAGGGTCAGTATTGGCACCAATACTTTTTCTCGTATATATAAATGACATGCCAGAGGAGTGAACAGCTACATAAATCTGTTTGCGGACGATGCGAAACTGTGCAGAGTCATTAAACAAAAGAGGATTGTGAAATACTACAGGAAGACTTAAATAAGATCTGGAAATGGAGCAAAAATGGGAGATGGAATTCAATGTGGACAAAAGCCATGTCATGGAAATGGGAAAAAGTGAAAGACGACCAGTGGGAATCTATAAGATGGGAGATGGAGTAGAACTAGAAAAGTAAAAAGGAAAAGGACTTGGGAGTGACAATGGAAGAAAATAATCAACCGGTAAGCCATATTGATAGAATTTTCAGAGACGATAATTTGCTAAGGAATATTGGAGTAGCATTTCACTATATGGACAAGGAAATGATGAAGAAATTGATAAGTACTAAAATAAGACCTAGATTGGAATATGCAGGAGTTGTGTGGACTCCCATAAAAGAAACACATAAGAAAATTAGAGACTACAAAAATGGCTACAAGAATGGTTCCAGAATATAAAGGGATGGCATATGAGGAGAGACTAAAGGCAATGGATCTACCAACCTTGGAGCAGAGAAGAGAGAGGGATCTGATACAAGTTTATAAATTGATTAACGGAATGGATGAAGTGGATAATGAGAAACTGATCCTGAGAGAAGAATATGACTTTAGAAGCACAAGATCGCATAGTAAGAAACTAAGGAAGGGACGATGTCTGAGAGATGTTAAAAAATTTAGTTTCCCGCAAAGATGTGTTGAAACTTGGAACAGTTTGAGTGAGGAAGTGGTGTCAGCAAAGAGTGTACATAGTTTTAAAGAAAAATTGGATAAGTGTAGATATGGAGACGGGACCACACGAGCATAAAGCCCAGGCCCTGTAAAACTACAACTAGGTAAATACACACACACGGGGCCACATGAGCATAAAGCCCAGGCCCTGTAAAACTTCAACTAGGTAACATAACATAACATAAATAATAGGATAACAAAGGGCCACCAGGGCCCATCTAGGTTATCCTGTTTCAGTCGCACAGCGACCTCGTCATCAGTACTTAAAGATACACTTACAAGTACACAATACATTATATACTAATTGTAAATATTTGGCCCATTAACAGGGCTAAGTCCTGCTGCGAAATCCTCTACAATTTGTGGTCCCCATACATGGGGATCATGTCTTGTTTAACTATAGTAAATTTCTTATAAAACTATCATGCAGTGCTATACATAATTATAAATCTAATAAATTTAAGTGCTTATCTAATCTGTTTTTAAACATTGTCAAACTAGTGCTATTTACAACCGTCTCTGGCAATGCATTCCAGAAGTCTACCACCCTATGACTAAAGAAATATTTTCTTATATCTAACCTGCAGCCTTGCTTTCTAATCTTCCTGCCATGATTTCTAGTCCTATTTCCCTCTAAGGTAAAGAAAGATCTCACATCTATGTAATTTGTATCAGAACATTTTAAATAACTCTATCATATCCTCTTATACATCTCCTCTCAAATGAAAACATGTTTAATTCCTTTAATCTATCTCTATACTCCAGGCGCTTTAATGCTGGTATCATCCTAGTTGCTCTTCTCTGAACTGCTTCTAACATGTTGATATCCTGCCTATAGTGGGGTGACCAGGCCTGTATGCAATACTCTAAATGGGGCCTAACATAGGAATTATATAAGCTACGCACCACTTCCTTACTTTTATAACTAACATTTCTATTTATAAAACCCAGGATCCTATTTGCCCTATTTCTTGCTTCTAAACATTGCTTTGAAAATTTTATAGTCCTGTCTATAACTACTTCTAAATCCTTTCCTTCCTCTACTGCCTCTAGCCAACATCCCTCCATCTCATAGTTAAAGTTTGTGTTGTCTTTACCTAAATGCATAACCTGACACTTTTTAGAATTAAACTCCATCTGCCACCTGTCTGCCCATGCTATCAGCCTGTCCAGGTCTCGTTGTATTCTGTAATTGTCTTTTTCACCCTGTACTGCACATGCTATCTTAGTATCATCTGCAAACTTTGATACTTTGCTACTAATTCCTATATCTAAATCGTTAATGTACACCAAGAAAAGAAGAGGTCCTAGCACTGATCCTTGGGGTACCCACTAACCACTTCCTTCCACTCAGACATTGCCCCATTTAATACTACTCTCTGTTTCCTATCAGAAAGCCATTCACTAATCCAATCAACTAACCTACCCCTATCCCATGTAGTCTCAATTTGTACACTAGCCTCCTATGCGGTACCTTATCAAACGCCTTGCTAAAATCTAGATATATAACATCTATGCTATTTCCATCATCTAACTCCTTGGTAATATATTCTAAGATATCGAGCAAATTTGTAAGACAGGACCTCCTGATCTAAAGCCATGTTGGGTATCTCTAATTAATCTATTCTCATTTAAATGCTCCCAAATACTACCCTTAATGATTTTCTCTAGTATCTTACATACTATACTAGTTAAACTGATCGGTCTATAATTATTTGCATCATCCTTCCTACCTTTTTTAAATATTGGAGTAACATTAGCTAACTTCCAGTCCTGAGGTATCTCAGCAAACCTAAGTGATCTTTCAAAGATTAACTTAAGTGCTTCAGAAATACTGTCTACACCCTCCCTAAGTACTCTGGCATGTAGCTCATCAGGACCACTAGCTTTCCTATCGTCTAGTTCAAGAATAAATTTCCTAATAATTCCCGGTTTTATATCAATATTTTCTAAAGCTCTTAAACTACTCGTCGCACTGTTTGTAACAGGATTTCCTATTCTTTCCTAGTAAATACTGAAGAAAATTGTTCATTCAATAATTCTACTATGTCTTCATTTTGATCCACTACTACACCATCTTTTCTGAGTGGTCCAATCCTATCCTTATTTCTTTTATCACTGACCTTGTAATAACTATATAATTTTTGGGATCTTTACTCCCAGCTCTAGCTAGTTTTATCTCTGCCTGCCTTTTACTTTTTTATAACCTTACTCAAATCATCTCTGACCTGTCTGTACCTAATCAAATCTACATCTTCCCACTTTTCTGCAACTCTCTGTATGCCTCTTCTTCTCTCTGATCTGGCTACCTATCTCATGAGTCCACCATAATGGCTTCCTGTTTCTCTGCCTTATATCTTTGTAAGGGATACACTGCATCACTATACCCTTTACTACAACCTTAAAAATATCCCACATCTCCTGTGCAGTTTTATTTCCAAAACTATCTTCCCAGTTTACCTCTCCTAATAACTGACGTAACCTACCATAATTGCCTTTCTGATAGTTTGGGACTCTAGTCTTATTCACTATATTATCCCTACTGGAATTAATGATAAATCTAATTATATGATGGTCACTGTTTGCTAAAGTCTCTCCTACCTCAACTTCCTTTAAACAATGCTCAATATTTGTTAGTACTATGTCTAAAACCTTCCTCCCCCTAGTAGGTTTATCTACCATCTGCACTAAATAGTTATCCTGAAAACTTTCCATAAACTTATTTTCACTAGCATCTCCTACCATCCTCTCCCAGTTTACTGACTTAAGATTAAAATCCCTAAGATAATTGTCTGACTAGTACACCCCTATTTATCTCATCTACCATAAGGTTGTCTACATCTGCTGACTGGTTAGGTGGTCTATAAAAGCTCCTACTCTAATAACCTTACTTTTGTTTACTCTAACATCCAGCCATAAGGACTCTACTCTGTTATCTACCTTAATACCATTAACCTGACTGGAAATGAAGGATTTTTTTACATAAATAACTACTCCTCCGCCTATCCTACCAATTCTTTGGTGTAAATACATAATGTATCCATCTACTTCATATTCTTTCCTATTTTCCCTAAACTTTTCCTCATTTACCCATGCCTCTGTGACACATACAACATCTAAGTCCTCCTCAACTATATAACTAGATAACTCGTCCTTCTTGTTCCTAAGACTCCTGGCATTTACATAAAAACAGTCCTGCTACCTTCCTAGATGCTGTCTCCTTATTTGGAATCCTAATCTTATTCTCTCCTACTTGCACCTGGAAATCTTTCCTAATCTTTTCACTATCTCTGTTTATCCTATCTAATTTATGTCTAGCATCTTTCTTCTGGAATGCATTTGCTACCTCACCCCCTACACTCCATCCCAACTCCCCCGTCCAGACATCCACTCAGCACATCCACACCCTTCCTACTCAGATGCACACCATCCCTAGCATACAAATCCCTTCGCCCATAGAACCTATCCCATACATCCACAAAGCTGACACCCACATCCTTACACATCCCTTTTACCCGATCATTCACACCAATGGCTCTAGACAACCATTCCCTGCTAACATACACACGAGGCAAGATTCCTGACACTACACACCTCCTACCACTCTCCCTTATCTTGCCTAACATTTCCCGAAATCTTGCCACTAACTCCTCCGACCCACCTGCTCTGACATCGTTCCCACCTACGTGCAAAACTACTACACCCTCTCTCTCCATCCCCCTAACCCTCTTTTGCACATCCTCACTCACTGCCTTCACACCTGCACCAGGCATACACACGTTCGTCCTCCTATCCCTGTCTTTCCCACAGAAAGTGCTATCTAAATACCTAACCTGAGAGTCACCCACCACACACCTGAGGTGCGCTAGGCACAACCATCCTCCTCCTCTCCTCTACCCCCTTCTTTCTCCTTTCACTCACCACAACCACTTCATTCACTCCACTCTCACTCACTCTCCCTCCCCTCCAACAAACCGAACCTATTTTCACACTCAACAGGTTTAGTCCTATCCTCCCTAACTGCCTCCGCTTTCCTTTCCCTCGCAACCTGCCATCTCTGCCCATCCTGACTACTATCTTTCCCAGTCTGGCTTGCCTGCTCCCTCTTCCCACTCTGCTCTTCCCGACAGAGGCCAAGCCACCCTGTCGCCCTCAGAAGGTCCAACCTTCGGCCTAACACTGATCTCCTGCCTAATTTTTTCCAGTGCCTCCCCAAGCCTCTTAACCTCCTCCTTCAACTCAAAGATGAGAACTTGTTCGCACTTTTCCCCTCACTTAGCTTTCTGATTTCCTCTCGATTCTCGGTGCTCAAGAGAAAGAACTAAATTCTCGCTCTTGAGCCTACACACCATACACTCAGAAAAGTCAACGACCTTCCTGTCATGCCCACACATCTCACACACAACAAACTCTCCCAATCCCATCTCAACACTCTTTCACGCACTCAATCACACTCTGATATACCTCAGTAGCTCCCGCCATACTAATTTACAATCTGTTAACTCACAAACAAATAAAAATACTTGGTGACGGCGGGGTGGGGGAACCGCGGTGGTGGGGGGGGCATAAGTGAGGTCAACTAATGCTCTTTCAAGGTCAACTTGACGGTTACAAGCCTAGTCTCCTCGCTCTACCAAAATACTTTTAACTCACAAACACTGATTCTGACCACTATTTCACTCTAATCTAACACTTGCAGTGCACACTTTCACTTCACTAACACTCAAAAGCACCACACACAGACACCAAGCACAAACACCACTCGCTAACTATAAAAACCACAGCCAAAAACGGAGCGCACACACAACACATCCACTCGCCACCGCAGCTACTCATATATATAAATACAACTAGGTAAATACAAGCATACACAGGCCACAGGGTAATAGAGAGACAGTCTATATGAAAGAGAATAAAGTAACCAAGCTTGAAATAAAAGAGTTAATGAAGGAACTGGATGAAGAAAAGGCAATGGGACCGGATGAAGTCTCAGGCAGAATACTGAAAGAATGTAGGGAAGAACTAGCAAGTCCTATATACAACATCATAAAATGCTCAATAGAAAATGGAACAGTACCAGTAGAATGGAAAAGAGCTGAGGTGGTTCCATATATAAGAATCGAAGGAAGGAAGAACCTTTAAATTACAGACCGGTATCACTAACTAGTGTAATATGCAAGATGTGTGAAAGAATAATAAAGAAACAATGGATCGAGTTCCTTGAAGACAACAAATTAATATCAAATAGCCAATTTGGTTTTAGAAAAAGACGGTCATGTGTAACTAATTTACTGAGTTTCTATTATAGAATAGTTGATAGAGTACAAGATAGAGAGGGATGGGTTGACTGTATTTATTTGGATTTAAAAAAGACATTTGACAAAGTGCCACATGCAAGATTACTATGAAAGTTAGAGAAGGGTGGCTTAAAAGGAAGCACATTGAGATGGATAGAAAATTATTTGAGGAGGAGATAAATAAGGACAGTAGTTAAAGATATGAAGTCCAAGTGGAGAGCACTAGAAAGCGGAGTGCCACAGGGGTCAGTATTGGCACCAATACTTTTCCTCATTTATATTAACGACATGCCAGAAGGAGTGAACAGCTACATAAATCTGTTTGCGGACGATGCAAAACTGTGCAGTTATAAAGCAAAAAGAGGATTGTGAAATACTGCAAGAAGACCTAAATAATATCTGGGAATGGAGTAAAAAGTGGGAAATGGAATTCAATGTGAACAAAAGCCATGTCATGGAAATGGGAAAGAGTGAAAGACGACCCGTGGGAATCTATAAGATGGGAGGTGGAGTAGAACTGGAGAAAGTAAAAAAGGAAAAGGACTTAGGACTGACGATGGAAGAAAACAATCAACTGGTAAGACATATTGATAGAATTTTCAGAGAGACATATAATTTGCTAAGGAATATTGGAGTAGCACTTCACTATATGGACAAAGAAATAATGAAGAAATTTATAAGTACTATAATAAGACCCAGATTGGAATATGCAGATGTAGTGTGGACCCCTCATAAAAAGAAACACATAAGGAAGTTGGAGAGACTACAAAAAAATGGCTACAAGAATGGTTCCAGAATTTGAAGGGATGACATATGAGGAGAGAGTAAAGGTTATGGATCTACCAACCCTGGAACAGAGAAGGGAGAGAGAGGATCTGATACAAGTTTATATATTGATCAACGGAATGGACCAAGTGGATAATGAGAAACTGATCCTGAGAGAAGAATATGACATCCAAAGCACAAGATCGCATAGTAAAAAGCTGAGAAAAGGAAGATGTCTGAGAGATCTTAAAATATATAGTTTCCCACAAAGATGTGTTGAGACGTGGAACAGTTTAAATGAAGAAGTAGTGTCAGCAACGAGTGTGCATAGCTTCAAAGAAAAATTGGATAAGTGTAGATATGGAGATGGGGCCACACCAGCGTAAAGCCAAGGCCCTGTAAAACTACAACTATGTAAATAAATACACACACACACACACACACACACACACACACCTGCACCAGTTGCCAGCGGAGATCTGAGGCATCACGCAGGAAGGAGGCAACCCGAATTAGTGCATTATGGGTGCCAGTGTCAAGAGGAATGCCCTTCTGTTGGCACTCCTGATACAGCTGCCATGCCCTGTCCACCTGAGAGAGAGAGAGAGAGAGAGAGAGAGAGAGAGAGAGAGAGAGAGAGAGAGAGAGAGAGAGAGAGAGAGAGAGAGAGAGAGAGAGAGAGAGAGAGAGAGAGAGATTATTCCATCCTATTTCCTCCTCCTCCTTCTCCACCACCGACATACATATAACACAAATTTTACCTTGAGAGAGAGAGAGAGAGAGAGAGAGAGAGAGAGAGAGAGAGAGAGAGAGAGAGAGAGAGAGAGAGAGAGAGAGAGAGAGAGAGAGAGAGAGAGAGAGAGTACAGTTTACCACGCCACACCACACAAGCCTAACACTTTCTACCCCTAAATGGCACTGTGGCACTGACCTGGAGGTAGTGTGCCATGCCACGAATGAGTGCACAGTAGGCGGCCGGCCCCCTGCTGGTGAGTGACGCAAACACCTCCTCTGCCAAGCTGTTGTCTCTGAAAATATGTATGTATGTATGTACGTATGTATCCAGAAATCTTGCCAATGTATCACCAGAACCATAAAAACACCCTTAAAAACATGAATAAAGACAATTAGACAGGTTTTCAAGATAGTTTCTCCTTTTAATAAACCAGAAATCTTGCCAATCTATCACCAGAACCATAAAAACATGAATAAAGACAATTAGACAGGTTTTCAAGATAGTTTCTCCTTTTAATAAACCAGAAATCTTGCCAATCTATCACCAGAACCATAAAAACATGAATAAAGACAATTAGACAGGTTTTCAAGAGTTTCTCCTTAACCTAACCTAACCTGATGAAGCTAACTCAGACTGATGTAGCTATGAAAAAAACAATAATTAACAACAGTGATAATGACACAGAAATAAAAACACTGATAGATAATAAAGAATAAATAAAAACTAAATAATAATAATAATAATAATAATAATAATAATAATAATGATAATAATAATAATGATAATGACAAAAATAATGATAATGATTCCTCCTCCTCCTCCTTAAATTACCACCACTTTTCTTCTTCCTCCTCCTCCTCTTCTTAATCTGTAATCTCTTGTTCCTCCTCTTCCTCCTCCTCTTCCACCTCTTGCTAACCTCCTCCTCCACCTCTTCTTGCCTTTCCTCTCCACCTCCTCCTCTTCCTTCTTCATTTTCTTTTATCATCCTTCCTGTCGTCCTCCTCCTCCTCCTTCTCCTCCTCTTCCACCTCTTGTTAGCTTTCCTCTCCACCTCCTCCTCTTCCTTCTCCATTTTCTTTCATCATCCTTCCTGTCGTCCTGCTCCTCCTCCTCCTTCTCCTCTTCCACCTCTTGTTAGCTTTCCTCTCCACCTCCTCCTCCTCTTCCACCTCTTGTTAGCTTTCCTCTCCACCTCCTCCTCTTCCTTCTCCATTTTCTTTTATCATCCTTCCTGTTCTCCTCCTTTCCTCCTCCTCCTCCTCCTCCTCCTGCACTTACTTCCACGTCTTCCTGGCAGTAGCAGAGGACTGTCTGACTGTCCTCCATCCTTCCACCTGTTCCTCCTCATTGTAGAAGCATAGTAGTTCTAGTAAGTCTTGCAAAACATCATCTGGGAGAACTGTGGAGAGAGAGAGAGAGAGAGAGAGAGAGAGAGAGAGAGAGAGAGAGAGAGAGAGAGAGAGAGAGAGAGAGAGAGAGAGAGAGAGAGAGAGAGAGAGAGAGAGAGAGAGAGAGAGAGAGAGAGAGAGAGAGAGAGAGAGAGAGAGAGAGAGAGAGAGAGAGAGAGAGAATTGTTGGTTAGTGTTTGTTTTTCTTGTGATTTTTGTTTTTCTTTTTAGTGTGAAGGTATAAAGTTAGGTTAGGTTAAGAAATTGAAGGAGAGAGGAGGAGGAGGAGGAAATATAATTGATACACACACATACACACACACACACACACAGAAAGAGTGAAAGACGACCTGTGGGAATCTATAAGATGGGAGATGGTGTAGAACTGGAGAAAGTCAAAAAGGAAAAGGACTTAGGAGTGACGATGGAAGAAAACAATCAAACAGTAAGCCATATTGATAGAATTTTTAGAGAAACATATAATTTGCTGAGGAATATTGGAGTAGCATTTCACTACATGGACAAAGAAATGATGAAGAAATTGATAAATACTATAATAAGACCTAGATTGGAGAAATACTTTAATAAGACCTAGATTGGAATATGCAGAAGTAGTGTGGACCCCTCATAAATAGAAACACATAAGAAAATTGGAGAGGCTACAAAAAATGGCTACAAGAATGGTCCCAGAACTTGAAGGGATGACATATGAGGAGAGACTAAAGGCTATGGATCTACCAACCTTGGAACAAAGAAGGGAGAGAGGAGACCTGATACAAGTCTATAAATTGATCAACGGAATGGACCAAGTGGATAATGAGAAACTGATCTTGAGAGAAGAATATGACATCCGAAGCACAAGATCGCATAGTAAAAAGCTGAGAAAGGGAAGATGTCTGAGAGATATTAAAAAATATAGTTTCCCGCAGAGATGTATTGAGACGTGGAACAGTTTAGATCAGTGGTTCCCAAACTATCTTACCTGACGCCCCCTTCTTGCTTCCAGTAGACCAGACGCCCCTCCCACTTCCTCTTTTGCTCATGTGAACTTATTTTATTTTATTGCATTTATTTCTTAGCATTGTTCAGGAAAACAGATCTCTGTTTGTATTAAATTTTAATAATGAAAGCCACTCAAACAAATAATAGTACATTCCAGAGAGACATTTTGATTTTATTATTCTTATAATCTATTAAAACATTTTTTAGCAGATGACTTCAGCCTTGAATTCTCTTTAGTAGGCGCGAGTTTGGGAACCACTGGTTTAGATGAAGAAGTAGTGTCTGCAACGAGTGTGCACACTTTTAAAGTAAGATTGGATAAGTGTAGATATGGAGAGGGGCCACAGCATAAAGCCCAGGCCCTGTAAAACTACAACTAGGTAAATACAACTAGGTAAATACACACACACACTAAAAAAAAAAAAAAATAAAAAAAAAAAATAAAAAAATAAAAGGCTGGAAGAATGGTTCCAGAATTTGAAGGGATGACATATGAGTAGAGACTAAAGGCTAAGGATCTACCAACCCTGGAACAGAGAAGGGAGAGAGGGGATCTGATACAAGTTTATAAATTGAACAACGGAATGGACCAAGTGGATAATGAGAAACTGATCCTGAGAGAATAATATGACATTCAAAGCACAAGATCACATAGTAAAAAGCTGAGAAAAAGAAGATGTCTGAGATGTTAAAAAATATAGTTTCCCACAAAGATGTATTGAGACGTGGAACAGTTTAAATGAAGAAGATGTGTCTGCAACGAGTGTGCATACTTTTAAAGTAAGATTGGATAAGTGTAGATATGGAGACGGGGCCACACCAGCATAAAGCCCAGGTCCTGTAAAACTACAAGGTAAATACAACTAGGTAAATACACACACACACACACACACACACACACACACACACACACACACACACACACACACACACACACACACTATTTTAAAAATGTAAACTGGGAGGAGATGGAAAACTCAAGAGACGATGCAAAGAAGTATAACTTATTTTTGGAAATATACAAACCAGGAGTCAGGCAATATGTCCCAAAATATAGACCTAAAGAAGAAGGTAAGAAAGATTGGTTTAATGCAAGGTGTGCTAGGGCAAAGAAGAATAGAGATGGAGCATGGAAAAGGTGGAGGAGAAATAGAAATCCAGCAAATAAGGAAAACTTCAAGGCAGCGAAAAATAAATATGTTAAGGTGAGGAAGGAAGAGGAAAAGAACTTTGAAAAGGACATTGTCGAAAATGTAAGGAGCAACCTAAATTTTTCTAGATTCATAAATGGAAAAATTAGGCAAAAAAAAACAATAGAAAGGTTAAAAGGAGAGAACAGGATGGTGGAAGACCCAAAAAGTATGGCAGAACTATTAAATAATAAATTCCAGGAGATCTTTAGTAAGGAATCCAAACTTGAAAGACCACAGGGTAATAGAGAAACAATCTATATGAAAGAGATTAAAGTAACCAAGCTTGAAATAAAAGAGTTAATGAAGAAACTGGATGAAGAAAAGGCAATGGGACCAGATGAAGTCTCAGGCAGAATACTGAAAGAATGTAGGGAAGAACTAGCAAGTCCTATATACAATATCATAAAATGCTCAATAGAAAATGGAACAGTACCAGTAGAATGGAAAAGAGCAGAGGTGGTTCCCATATATAAGAGCGGAAGGAAGAAAGAACCTTTAAATTACAGACTGGTATCACTAACTAGTGTAATATGCAAGATGTGTGAAAGAATAATAAAGAAACAATGGATCGAGTTCCTTGAAGACAAATTAATATCAAATAGCCAATTTGGTTTTAGAAAAAGATGGTCGTGTGTAACTAATTTACTGAGTTTCTATTATAGAATAGTTGATAGAGTACAAGAGAGAGAGGGATGGGTTGACTGTATTTACTTGGATTTAAAAAAGGCATTTGACAAAGTGCCACATGCAAGATTACTATGGAAGTTAGAGAAGGGTGGCTTAAAAGGAAGCACATTGAGATGGATAGAAAATTATTTGATGGGGAGAGAAATAAGGACAGTAGTTAAAGATATGAAGTCCAAGTGGAGAGCAGTAGAAAGCGGAGTGCCACAGGGGTCAGTATTGGCACCAATACTTTTCCTCATTTATATTAACGACATGCCAGAAGGAGTGAACAGCTACATAAATCTGTTTGCAGATGATACGAAACTGTGCAGAGTTATAAAGCAAAAAGAGGATTGTGAAATACTGTAAGAAGACCTAAATAAGATCAGGGAATGGAGTAAGAAGTGGGAAATGGAATTCAATGTGAACAAAAACCATGTCATGGAAATGGGAAAGAGTGAAAGACGACCCGTGAGAATCTATAAGATGGGAGATGGAGTAGAACTGGAGAAAGTAGAAAAGGAAAAGGACTTAGGAGTGACGATGGAAGAAAACAATCAGCTGGTAAGCCATATTGATAGAATCTTTAGAGAAACATATAATTTGCTAAAGAATATTGGAGTAGCATTTCACTACATGGACAAAGAAATGATGAAGAAATTCATAAGTACTATAATAAGACCCAGATTGGAATATGCAGGAGTAGTGTGGACCCCTCATAAAAAGAAACACATACGGAAGTTGGAGACTACAGAAAATGGCTACAAGAATGGTTCCAGAATTTGAAGGGATGACATATGAGGAGAGACTAAAGGCTATGGATCTACCAACCCTGGAACAAAGAAGGGAGAGAGGAGATCTGATACAAGTTTATAAATTGAAAAACGGAATGGACCAAGTGGATAATGAGAAATTGATCCTAAGAGAAGAATATGACATTCGAAGCACAAGATCGCATAGTAAAAAGCTGAGAAAAGGAAGATGTCTGAGATATGTTAAAAAATATAGTTTCCCGCAAAGGTGTATTGAGACGTGGAACAGTTTAAATGAAGAAGTAGTGTCTGCAACGAGTGTGCATACTTTTAAAGTAAGATTGGATAAGTGTAGATATGGAGACGGGGCCACACCAGCATAAAGCCCAGGCCCTGTAAAACTACAACTAGGTAAATACAACTAGGTAAATACACACACACACACAGTTGGAGGACAATTATTGGAATGGATGAAGGATTACCTTAGTGAGAGGGAAATGAGAACAGTGCTAAGAAACAGTAGTTCTTCCTGGCTAAAGGTCACTAGTGGAGTACTTCAAGGGTCGGTGTTGGGACCGGTCATGTTCGGCACCTATGTGAATGACCTGCCTGAAGGAATTGAGTCATATCAATTTGTTTGCGAATGATGCCAAGATAATGAGGAGAGTGAAAAATGTAAATGACTGTAGGAAACTGCAAGAGGACCTTGATAAAATTGGTAGATCGAGTAGAACTTGGCAAATGGAATTCAATCTAAAAAAGTGTAAAGTCATGGAATTTGGAAAAAGTAAGTGGAGAGTACACGGCAATTACAAAATGGAACATTTTAGTTTGGAAAGGTCTAAAGAAGATGTGGATTTAGGGGTGACAATTACAGAAGGCTTAGCCTCACACAGGCATATAAATAAAATCACGGGAGAAGTAACAAATCTGCTAAGGAGAATTAAAATGGCCTTTTCATATTTGGATGCTGATATGATGAAAAAGTTAATTAGTTCTATGATAAGACCAAAACTGGAGTATAGAGCAATCGTGTGGTCCCCTCACACTAAGAAGAATATTAGAAAATTGGAGAGGGTGCAAAGGGGAGCCACAAAGTTAGTACCAGAACTGAAGGATTGGACTTCCAAGGAGCGGTTGAGAAAACTGGAAATTGCAACACTTGAAAGTAGGAGAGAAAGGGGAGACTTGATAGGTATTCATAGAATGGTGAATAAATAACCTGGATAAAGTGGATGGAGACTTTTTAAGCCTGGAAACAAGGACTTCAAGGGGACATGGGAAGAAATTGAAGAAGGTGCAGTGTATAAGAGACATTAGGAAGTACAGTTTCCCTCATAGAGCTGTGGACACCTGGAATGGATTAGATATAGACATGGTAAATGCAGTCAGTGTTCACAGTTTCAAAGCTAAGCTGGACGAAACAAGATATAAAGACGGGTCAATATAAGCTTGCTCCCCTCCCATAAACTATAACTAGGTAAATACACAAAGAGAGAGAGAGAGAGAGAGAGAGAGAGAGAGAGAGAGAGAGAGAGAGAGAGAGAGAGAGAGAGAGAGAGAGAGAGAGAGAGAGAGAGAGAGAGAGATACTTGATTAGGTTAATACTCACATATATTTTTGTCCTTACAGAGGCGATAAACAGTGATCGCATTGGCCACTTCCCCCCGCGCCACCACCCCCACCAGAGTGTCCACATCCACCTCCACCCCCTCCTCATACTGCTGCTTGGGCTGGAAACACTGCAATACACACACACACACACACACACACAAAAGAATAAATTGAGTAGAGAGGTGGTGTGTGCGACGAGTCAGTCAGATGAAGGGCAAACTTGATAAATGTGGACAAAGAGACAGGATATAAAGAGCCAAGCTTGGGCCCTGTAAATCACATATAGGTAAACACACACACACACACACACACACACACACACACACACACACACACACACACACACACACACATACAGAGACAGATCAGTACAGTAATACTCCGCTTAACGCACGTTCGTTTAACGAATTTCCGGTTTAATGTACTATATAAAGTTAGATAAAAAAATCCGCATAACGTACAACCACATCCGTTTTAGCGAATTTTCTGGGTTTGAATTTGCCGGGTGAGGGACCGAATGCGGTAGTTTCGCTGTGATTGGCTGGCTCCCCGCCTCTGTCTCTAGCGCTCATGGAGCTGGATCCAAGATTCTTTAACAACGTCAGAGCAACCTCTTGCAGCGAAATGGCATCCATGATTGTGTGGAGGGATGGTGACAAGATTGCTATCAGGTTGCTCTGAAGTTGCTGGGAACACCATCTCTGGAGGTGGTGTTACTGTCTTATATAATGCATTTATGTTCACAAAACAACATTTCTATTAGCTTTTTACAAACCTTGCCCCAAGAAAGGATTGTTTTGTAATGCATAAAGTGAAATCTTACATGGAATACCAAAAAATAAAGCAGAGATGAGATGAGCCATGGACGAAGCGAGAGACTCACGGCCACTTGGCCGCTTCTTCTTCTTCTTGTGACCCTTTTGCTTGCATGTTACTTTCATCATGATGTTTATGTTTTCACTCCTCTATTGCCTGCTATAATGGATATCATATCTTAGTATTCATGTATGCTCATGTCATGAGGATAACCTGGATTCCGTGGCACTGAGTGATAGTGAATTATTAATGAAATACCGCGGTATTTCATTAATAATTCACTATAACTCACTGCCACGGAATCCAGGTTATCCTCATGGCATGAGCGTACATGAATACTAAGATATGATATCCATTATAGCAGGCAATAGAGGAGTGAAAACATAAACATCATGATGAAAGTAACATGCAAGCAAAAGGGTCACAAGAAGAAGAAGAAGCGGCCAAGTGGCCGCTTTGTCTGTGGCTCATCTCATTTCTGCTTTATTTTTTGGTATTCCATGTAAGATTTCACTTTATGCATTACAAAACAATCCTTTCTTGAAAGCTTTGTAAAAAGCTAATAGAAATGTTTTGTGAACATAAATGCGAGAATGTGAGAAAATTTGTACGTAGCTTCTCTAACTTCCAATTACTCATATGACATCATAAAGTAAACCGGTGGCCCAATATGCTGCCAAACGTATATATATATATATATATATATATATATATATATATATATATATATATATATATATATATATATATATATTTTTTTTTTTTTTTTTTTTTATATTCCTACGGGAAAATTACATCCACTTAACGAATTTTCGCTCAACGAACAGCTTTGACACCCCCTATCCTGTTCGTTAGGTGGAGTATTACTGTACTTGTTTTGCTTCCTGGCTGGCATACTCATACATACACACAGACAGCCACCCAGATATATTTAAGCCAACGTAATAACGATATTTAAAGGAGGAAAGGCAACTGAATCACTAAACTACAGACCACTGTCACTTACAAGTGTCGTAGGGAAGTTATGTGAAATAATTATCAAAGAAAAATGGGTTAACTTTCTAAGAAGAGGAGCAAGTCATATCGAACAGACAATTTGGGTTCAGGACAGGGCGGTCATGTGCAGGGCCGGCACGACAAATAAGCGAAGTAAGCGGTGGCTTAGGGCCTCGAGGCCACAAGGGGGCCCCCAAGAGCAATAAAAAATATATTGTAGCATATTTGTTATTTTTTGCCCATGTATAAATAGTTATTTCTATATGATCAAAGATATGGAGGCAATATGGAGTTGTAAAAATATATTATAAGTAATGTTATGTGGTTGTTTGTACTTAAATCACCCTTAAATGCAATCAAGTAGTATCTATATGGGACCATAAATGCTCTTCGGGCGGCCATTTTTTTTCTGGGTATTGCAGATCGGGCACCACCCTCTAATATTCTTCCATGGG
Organism: Portunus trituberculatus; assembly: GCF_017591435.1. Lineage (NCBI taxonomy): Eukaryota > Metazoa > Arthropoda > Malacostraca > Decapoda > Portunidae > Portunus > Portunus trituberculatus. The sequence goes on along the minus strand of NC_059256.1, from coordinate 7,900,184 downwards.
ACCCAAACAACCAGTGTGCAAAGTGTGTTGCTTTCATCTAGCATGTCACATTTTTTTTGCTAAGCCACCGGACTATAAGGCTGTTATTTGTATCATTGATTTTGCATTACAATTTATTGTTCCACATTGCCGTTGCACTTTTTTTTAAACCAAAAATAATTAAACATGACACATTTACAGTAAGAACATTGTCTACCTGTTTATTTACTTAGGGGGCCTCTAAATACAATTTCGCTTAGGGCCCCATGGAGGCTTGGGCCGGCCCTGGTCATGCGTATCAAACTTGTTAAGCTTCCACTCCAGAGTTATTGCAGGACTTGAAAAGAGATGGATGGGTGGACACAGTATACCAGGACATTAAAACGGCTTTTGATAAAGTCCCTCATGGAAGACTTCTTTGGAAACTAGAGAACATAGGAAGACTACGTGGAACCTTGCTCGAATGGACAAGAGATTATTTGAAGGATAGGGAAATGAGAACTGTGATCAGAGATACATACTCATTTTGGGGTAAAGTAACTAGCCAAGTGCCACAAGGGTCAGTGTTAGCCCCCATTATGTTTCAGGTTTATGTAAACGACATTCACATTGGGATAAACAACTATATAAATTTATTTGCTGATGATGCAAAGTTGCTAAGAGTTATCAAAACCAAACAGGACTGTCTGCTGTTACAGCAAGATTTAAACAAAAACTATGAATGGAGCAAGAATTGGAAATTGTAGTTTAATGCCAAGAAATGCCACATAATGGAACTAGGAAAGAGTATAGAACAATTTGATGGGAGAGGAGCAAATAACGAAGACTAAAGAGAAAAAAGATCTTGGAGTGATCATACAAGAAAATCTGAGCCCTGATAAACACATAAACAAGATATTTGGACTATCATATAAGATGTTGACTAATATAAGAGTGGCATTTCATTACATGGATAAAGATATGATGAAAAAATCATCACAAGCATGATATGCCCAAAGCTGAAATATGCAGCAGTGGTATGGTCTCTGAGCTACACACACATAAAAAGAAACACATAAGGAAATTGGAAAGACTGCAAAAAATGGCTACAAGAATGGTTCCAGAATTTAAAGGGATGACATGAGGAGAGACCAAAAGCTATGGATCTACCAACCCTGGAACAGAGAAGAGAGAGGGGGGATCTGATACAAGTTTATAAATTGATTAACGAAATGAATCAAGTGGATAATGAGAAACTAATCCTGAGAGAAGAATATGACATTAGAAGCACAAGATCGCATAATAAGAAACTGAGGAAGGGAAAATGTCTGAGAGATGTTAAAAATTTAGTGTTGAGACTTGGAAGAGTTTGAGCGAGGAAATGGTGTCAGCAAAGAGTGTACATAGTTTTAAAGAAAAATTGGATAAGTGTAGATATGGAGACAGGGCCACACGAGCATAAAGCCCAGGCCCTGTAAAACTACAACTAGGTAAATACACACACACACACACACACACATGAAAACCCCAATAACTTCCACTACACCCTGCCAAACCTTGAAAACACCCTTCAAAACCCCAATAACTTCCACTACACCCTGCCAAACCTTGAAAACACCCTTCAAAACCCCAATAACTTCCACTACACCCTTGAAAACCCCAATAACTTCCACTACACCCTTGAAAACCCCAATAACTTCCACTAAACCCTTGAAAACCCCAATAACTTCTAATACAACCTATCAAAGCACACAAAATCACCCTCAAAAACCATAAACATCTTCCACACGCCACAAAAACACATTAGACATCCCCACACCTCGATGAAAGGCTCATCTGGGCGGTGAAGGAAAAGCTTTGGGTATTCCTCTCTTATCCAACGAGCTGCCTTGCGTCCAGACTCCTTAGAGAGCGCATAAGACCTCTTGGTAAGATTAGAGTAAGGGCTTAGGAAAGGATCATCAGAGTACTTGTAGTGGGGCCCTGTGGTGTCCTGGGTAACTGTGCCTGCCAGTGCCTGTAAGTAAAAGGGCTTGTGTGGTTAAGTGTATTTTCAAAGATTTTGTGCTTCACCTCCCTTACTTCAAACAGGCTTTATTTAAATTTACACAAGTTTTTACAAAGTGTTTTTACAGTTCTAGAGACAGAGTGACAACATTTCTATATTACTAACTGGCAAAGCACTCTTGAAAATCCAGCTACTCATCTCTATGGCCTTTGAAAATGGTTCACCTCCACTATTTCAAACAGGCTGTATTTAAATTTACAAATGTTCTTTAAGGTATCTTTACAGTTCTAGAACCAGATCAACAACATTTCCACATTATTAATCGTAGAAACACTCTTGAAGACCCCAACCAGTCATCACTGTGGCCTTGGTAAACAGTTGTGGTGAGAGAGCACACCATTTCTGAGTGCCAACCTAAGACACTGTAAAGTTAGTCTGGCCTGGGTGTACACTATGCTAGGCTATGTTGGGCTAGACAGTAAGTCATTGAGAGGAGAGGAAGGGTAGTGTGGTGGTAGTAGAAGGGATGAAGAAGGTGTTTAAGTGACATAGAGGGAAATATAAGAGACAGGTGTGTTGGGGAAAAATAAATAAGGTTTTTGTGATATTAGAAAGTTAAAAGAAAATGTTCGTTTTTATGTAGAAGGAATAAGGAAAAGATGAGAGTAGAAAGAGAAAAAAAAAGGTGTTTTAATGATATAGAAGGAGAACCCACATGAAATCACACTTTTAAAAAGCAGTATGTACGATTACACCCTGCCAAAGCTTGAAAACATCCTTCACAACCCCAAATAACTTCCACAACACCCTGCCACAGCTTGAAAACATCCTTCACAACCCCAATAACTTCTACAACACCCTGCCAAACCTTGAAAACATTCAAAACCCCAATAACTTTCACTACAACCTGCCAAACCCTGAATAACATCCTTCAAAACCCCAATAACTTCCATTACACCCTGCCAAACTTTGAAAACACCCTTCAAAACCCCAATAACTTCCACTACATCCTGCCAAACCTTGAAAACACCATTCAAAACCCCAATAACTTTCCACTACACCCTGCCAAATCTTGAATAACACCCTTCAAAACCTCAATAACTTCCACTACACCATGCCAAACCTTAAAAACACCATTCAAAACCACAATAACTTCCACAACACCCTGCCAAAGCTTGAAAACACCATTCAAAACCACAATAACTTCTACAACACCCTGCCAAAGCTTGAAAACACCCTTCAAAACCCCAATAACTTCCACTACATGCCAAACCCTGAATAACATACTTCAAAACCCTAATAACTTCCACTGCACTGCCAAACCTTGAAAACATTTCAAAACCCCATTAATTTCCACTACATGTCAAACCTTGAAATTCAAAAAAATAACTTCCACAACATGCCAAACCTTGAAAACATTCAAAAAATAACTTACTACATGTCAAATGAAAAATTCAAAATAATATTTCCACAACACCCTGCCAAATGAAAACAATTAAAAAATAACTTCCACTACATGAAATTTAATAACATTCAAAAAATAACTTCCATTACATGAAACCTTGAAAAACATTTCAGAATGCACTACATGCCATTTGAAACAACCAAACCTCAATAATTCCATACATGAAACCTTGAAAACATCATTCAAAACCACAAAAATTCCACATGAAAGCTTGAAAACATCTTCAACAATAACTTACAACATGCCAAGGTGTTGAAAACTTCAAAAATAATTACACTGAAACCCTGAATAACATCCTTCAAAAAAATAATTACTACATGAAACCTTGAAAATTCAAAATAATATTCCATTCATGTCAAACCTTGATAACAAAAAAAATAACAACAACAACAACCTGAAAACATTCAAAACCCAATAACTTCCACTACATGAAACCTTGAAAAACATTCAAACCCCAATAACATCCACTACATGTCAAATGAAAAAACCTTCAAAACCTTAATAACTTCCACTACATGAAACCTTGAAACATTTCAAAACCCCAATAACTTCCACTATGCCAAACCTTGAAAACACCCTTCAAAACCCCAATAACTTCCACTACACCCTGACAAATCTTGAATAACACCCTTCAAAACCACAACAACTTCCACTACACCCTACCAAACCTTGAATAACACCCTTCAAAACCCCAATAACTTCCACTACACCCTGCCAAACCCTGAAAACATTCAAAACCCCAATAACTTCCACTACACCCTTCCAAACCTTAAATAACACCCTTCAAAACCCCAATAACTTCCACTACACCCTGCCAAACCCTGAATAACACCTTCAAAACACCAATAACTTCCACTACACCCTACCAAACCTTGAATAACACCCTTCAAAACCCCAATAACTTCCACTACATCCTGATAAACCTTGAAAACACCCTTAAAAACCCCAATAACTCACACTTGTGTGTGTGTGTGTGTGTGTGTGTGTGTGTGTGTGTGTGTGTGTATTCACCTAGTTGTATTCACCTAGTTGTAATTTTACAGGGCCTGGGTATCATACTGTGTGGCCCCGTCTCCATATCTACACATCCAACTTTCCTTTAAAACTATGCACACTCCTCGCTGACACCACCTCCTCACTCAAACCATTCCACACCTCCACACATCTTTGTGGGAAACTATATTTCTTCACATCCTTCAAGCATATTCCTTGGCTATCTTTTACTATGCGATCTTGTAGTTCTATTTAAGTTTTCCTCTCTCAACATCATTTGCTCATTATCCACTTCATCCAGTCCGTTCAACAGTTTATAAACCTGTATTAAATCTCCTCTTTCTCTTCTTTGTTCCAAGGTAAGCAAATTCATTTCTTTTAATCTCTCCTCATAGGTCATTTCTGCCAATTCCGGAACCATTTTTGTTGCCATTCTCTGCAATCTCTCCAACTTCCTTATATGCTTCTTTTTATAAGGGGACCAAACCACTCCAGCATATTCCAATCTTGGTCTAATTACCGTACTAATTAATTTCTTCATCATATCTTTATCCATATAATGGAAGGCTAATCCAATATTTTTATCAAATTATACGTTTCTCCAAACATCTTATCAATATGAGCCTCAAACTGCCCATGGTCTTGTATTATCACTCCCAAATCCTTTTCCTTTTCCACCTTTTTCAACACTACTTCTTCACCCATCTTATATGACCCTCTTGGCCGTCTTCCACTCTTCCCATCTCCATCACATGACTTTTGCTCAGATTAAATTCCATTTGCCACCTCTTGCTCCACTCCCAAATCTTATCCAGATCTGCCTGTAAAATTTCACAATCTTCTTCACTCTTCACACACCTACACAACTTCGCATCATCCAAAACAAATTAATATAACTGTTTACTCCCTCTGGCATGTCATTAATATATACAAGGAAAAGTATTGGTGCCAGCACTGAGCCTTGTGGGACTCCACTCTCCACCACCAACCAGTCCGACTTTGCATCCCTTATTACCGTTCTCATCTCCCTCCATCTCAAGTAGTTTTCCATCCACTTTAACACTTTTCCTTTCAGTCCTCCATAAATCTCTAATTTCCATAGCAGTCTCATGTGAGGTACCTTGTCAAAAGCTTTCTTTAAATCCAAATATACACAGTCCATCCATCCCTCTCTCTCTTGTATTTTGTCAACCACTCTTGAATAAAAGCTCAGTAGATTTGTTACACATGACCTCCCTTTCCTAAAGCCAAATTGATGATCCGATAATAACTTATGATCCTCCAGGAACCGTATCCAATATTTCTTTATCACCCTCTCACAAATCTTACCGACCACACTTGTTAGAGACACAGGTCTATAGTTAAGAGGCTCTTCCTTACTGCCTCCCTTATAAATGGGCACCACTTCAGCTCTTTTCCACTCTACTGGTACTTCCCTGTTTCTAATGAGCACCTTATAATATCATATAATGGATCAATCAATTCTTCTCTACACTCCTTCAATAATTTTCCTGAAACTTCATCTGGTCCCATCGCTTTATCATCTTTAAGTTCCTCCAACATTTTATATAACTCCTTTTAGGTATCTTAATGTCATCCATGTGCACATTTCCTTGTACATTCTGAGGCTTTACAAACATTGTTTCTTTAGTAAATACTTGCTGAAACCTATTATTTAGCAATTCCGCTATATTCTTAGGGTCATCTACTATCCCTTGCTCTCCTTTTAATCTTTCAATGGACTCTCTCTTTTAAGTTTACCATTTATGAACCTGTAAAACAATTTTGGATGTTCCTTACTCTTGTCTACAATATCTTTTCAAATTTTCTTTCTTCCTCCTCCTTACCCTCACATACTCATTTCTTGCCACTCTATAATTCTCCTTATTTAGTATATTCCTGCTCTTTTCCATCTTTTCCAAGCCACATCTCTCTTTTCCTTAGCCTTAACACAAGTTGCATTAAACCAATCCTTTCTTCCTTCCTCTCTCGGTTTATACTTTGGTACAAATTTCATAACTCCTTCTTTATAATATTTCATAAAAATCTCATATTTTTTTGCACTTCTCTGATTTGTAACATCTCCTCCCAATCTAATTTTCTGAAATAATTTTTCAAACTTTCTGTGTCCATCTTTCTATAATTCAATCTACCACTCCTGTATGTCTCGTCTTTCCTTCGCTGTGTTGTTGCTATCTGCATTTCCATAACCACATGATCACTCTTTCCCAAAGGACATTTGTATTGTATATCTCCACATAGGTACACTTCTCTTGTTAACACCAAATCCAGTCTAGCCGGTTCATCATCTCCTCTATATCTAGTATTTTCCTTCACCCTCTGTTCCATCATATTTTCCATCATTAGATTAAGAAATCTCTCTCCCATGCTTCCTCTCCAACACCACTTACTAGATTTTCCCAATCCACCTCCTTACAATTAAAATCTCCTACTAGTATCACCTTTCTTTTCCAGATAATACACTTTCCAAACTCTGTAAAGTATCCTTGATCATATTGTCGTATTCCTTAATGTCCAAGAATTTGTTTTAGGAGGTACATAGGTCACCATGATTATTAATTCTTTTCCATCACTTTTTATCCTTATGCTTATCACTTCTGCGTTGTTCTTCCCATACCAAACCTTATCCACATTTATTTATTTCTTCGTCATAATCATAACTCCTCCTCCACCTTTACTCTCTATCCTTTCTCCATATATTATATTTATTATCCAAATTTATCTTTGTTTTTCATGCAATTTTGTCTCAGTCAAACACACTATATCAGGCTTCTCCACCATCATATAGTCTTGCAATTCCAATCTACTTGACAGTATCCCATCTATATTAGTATACATTACGGTCCACCCACTGCTCCCTCTAGGGGTTCCTCCGTATTCCTTCTTTCCACATACCACTTTCTGACTCTCTCTCCTATAACTCTCCAAAAACTTTTCTCTTTCCTCCTCAGACCGCTCATCATTTTTCCTTCTCGCCTCTTCCACCAATTCCTTATATCTTCTCCTCTCTTCCTCATTTCTATTCTTTCTCACAAACACCTCTTTACAACCTTCTATCTCTCTTAACTTTGATGTTCTATATAGGATATCCTCCAGATTGTTGTGACTTCAGTACTACTTTAATCGGTCTGCTCACTCCCTCCTTATACGGACCCAGTCTATGGATCTCTTCCACTTCTTCTTGTAGGTCTTTTTTTCATCATCATTTAGATTTTTGAACAGATCTCTTACCGTTTTAATTCTTCCTTAATTCTCTTAGGCTTATATGTTATATTTTGTTCTTTCATCCCAAATATTAACACACTCTTCTTCTTTTCTGCTATTTCCCTTATCAATGTTTCCTTATTCTTCATTACATTAACCAGTTCCTTGGACCTTTCTTTTTGTCTTCCTTCAACTGATCTTTAATTATTTCTTGTAATCCAACCATCTCTGCTTCCCTCGACTCAGTCCATTGTGTTTTCTTCAGTTCCCATTCCTTTCAAACCTTTCATTCTGCTCACTAATCATTTCCTTAAAGTCATCTTTCTCCTTTACTACTCTCCATTTTCTCCTCCAACCGTCTCTTGTATTTTTCAACCTCCACTCTCAAGTGTGCATTCTCATCCACCAATCGTTTTCATTTTCCTCCAGTCTCTTAACTCTTTCCTTCAAAGCCTTGCGAATTCTCTATCCTGCTCCTCCTCACTCCTCTGAACTTTTAATTCCTTCACCAACTCCTCAAATCTCTTCTCCAACATTACCAATCTACCTTGCATTGTTGCCCTGTTGAAGATGGACTCATGCTTTGACTGGCCACTTTTGGCTTTGCTCCTGGGCCTCATCAACATATTTTGAATTTGGTAATTTATTTCTTACCGGTCTATCCATTTTTTTACTCTTCCTGGGAGCATGTGGGTGTGTGGTCACTGGGGCCAGGCCTGGTAGCTACGTGTGTGGTGGGATGCGTTGGCGGCTGCTATGGCTGGCCTTTGTGTGGTTCCCGCTCTGTCGTTTGGAGTGTGGAGGTTCTCACACCTCCGATCACTCTTATGTACACGCCACCAGGCTACGTTCACTCTGTACACTCGTTCACTCGCTCTGGTCGCCCCTCAATACCAACTATTCTCACTCAAGCACATTGCTTAGCGTGTGGAGTGTTAGTTAGATGCCACTCTGAGCAGGAGGCACGTCCAGTGTGTGTGTGTCATGTGTGTGTGTGTGTGTGTGTGTGTGTGTGTGTTACCTAATTGTATTTACCTAATTGTAACATACGGAAAAGAGCTATGCTCGTGTTGTCCCGTCTCCATATCTATTAATGTCCAGCTTTTCTTAAAATCATGAATATTCCTTGCGTTGACCACTTCCACGTCTAAACTATTCCATGCTTCCACCCTTCTATGAGGAAGCTATATTTTTCACATCTCTCCTATAAGTGGCCATTTTAGTTTTTCCCATGCCCTCTCGACATTCTTCCATTCCACATACACAGATCTTCCCTATCCATTTTTCCATGCCAATCATCACTCTGTATATTGCTATCAGGTCTCCCTTTCTCTTCTGTTTTCCAGGGTTGGAAGTTGCATTCTTTTCAGTCTGTCTTCATAAGTCAAATCTCTTAAGTCAGGCACCATTTTGTTGCAGCCCTCTGTACTTTCTCTAGTTTCCTTATGTGTTTCTTTAAGTTCGAGCCCACTGTATTGTTGCATATTCAAGCCTCGGTCTTATCATTGCAGTAATTATTTTCTTCATCATTTCTTCATCTAGATATACGAACGCCACTCTTATGTTCCTCAATAAGTTCAATACTTCTCCAATTATTTTGTTTATATGTCTCTCTGGCGATAGGTCATTGGTAATTGTCACCCCAAGGTCTTTTTCTTCATGACTGGTTTTATGTCTTCATTTCCTATCTTGTACATACTCCTGATTCTTCTTTCACTCTTGCCAAACTCTATTTTCTTGCATTTTGTCGTGTTGAACTCCATTTGCCATGTACAGCTCCATTTCCATATTCTGTCCAAGTCTTCCTGGAGTAGTTCGCAATCTTTGTCACATCTCACTTTTCTTAACAATTTTGCATCGTCTGCAAATAGGCTCACATAACTGGACACCCCATCCACCATGTCATTTATGTAGACTGCGAACATTACTGGTGCCAACACTGATCCCTGTGGAACTCCACTCTCCACCAATCCCCATTCTGATGGTCTGTCCTTAATTATTGTTCTCATTTCTCTTCCTACCAAAAGTCTTCCATCCATTTTAGTAAACTGCCATGCACTCCTCCTACCATTTCAAGTTTCCAGATCAGTCTCTGGTGTGGTACCTTATCAAAGGCCTTTTTTAAATCCAGATATATTCCATCAGCCCAACCATCTCTTTCCTGTATTACATCTATCACCCTCGAATAGTAACATATCAGGTTTGTCGTGCATGAACGCCCTTTCCTAAAACCAAATTGACACTCACAAAGTATGTCATTTTCTCCAAGAAGTCTGTCCATCTAGTCTTCACCACCCTCTCACACATCTTAGCTACCACACTTGTAAGTGACACTGGTCTATAGTTCAATGGGTCTCTCTTGTTACCTGATTTATAGATTGGGACAATGTTAGCTCTTTTCCAGTCTTGGGGCACTACACCTTCCCTTAATGAGGCATCAATTACTTCACAAACTTTTTCTGCCAATTGCTCCTGCATTCTCTTAAAATCCATCCTGATACCCCATCAGGTCCCACAGCTTTTCTCACTTCTAAACTCCCCATCATGTTCTTGATCTCCTCCACCGTTACTTGAAACTCCTTCATAATCCCTTTCTGTTCCATTACCAGTGGTTTGTCAAAAGCAGTCTCCTTTGTGAATACCTTCCGAAAGCATCCATTCATAGCCTCTGCCATTTCCTGGGATCTTCACTGTATACTCCATTTACTTCTAAACTTTCAATACTTTCTCTATTTTTGATGTTGTTGTTCACATGTCTGTAAAAAAGCCTTGGTTGGTCTTTACATTTATCAATTATATCCTTTTCTTGTTTCTTTCTTTCTTCTCTTCTAATCAACACATATTCATTTCTTGCTCTTTTGTAACTTTCCCACTGCTTAATCCGTCTTTTCCTTCTCCACCTCTTCCATGCATCCTCTTTTCTTGTTCTAGCCTTTTCACATCTATCGTTAAACCAGTCCTGCTTTCCAACTTCTCTATGTTGTCTTATTGGTACAAATTTTTCTCACCTTCTTTGTATATTTTTATAAATTCCTTCCACTTTTCATTTGCTCCTTAGCACTCTTGAATTTCATCCAATTTGTCTCTTGAAAGAATTTCTTTAGGTTTCCAAAATCTGTCTTGGCATAATTCCATCTTCCCACTTTATATTCTTCATTTCTTCTAGATTTCTCTTCGTCTATCACCTTGAACTCCAAAACTGCATGATCACTCTTTGCTAAAGGGCACTCCACCCTCATCTCCTCAATGACCATTGGCTCTGTACTAAAGACCAAGTCCAGTCTTGACGATGCTCCCTCTCCTCCAAACCTAGTATCTTCTTTGACCCACTGAGTTAACACATTTTCCATTGCCAGTGTCAATAGTGTATTTCCCCATGTTGTCTCTGATCCTTCCATTGACCAGTCCTCCCAACACACCTCTTTACAATTAAAATCTCCCATCATTATAGTTCGTTCACAGCCACCCAACATTTCTTCCAGACATGTTCCTGTATCACTTATCATTTCTTCATATTCCTGTACTGACCATGCATTTGTCTTAGGTGGTACGTACACCACTATGTAGTGCCTCTTTTTCCTTCATTAGTTTCTGCTCTGATCTTTAGCACTTCTGCCTTTCCCATACCTTTTTCACTTGATCCACCTTTATATCTTTTTAACCAGCAACATCACTCCTCCTCCCATCTTACCTACTCTATTTCTTTTCCAAACGTTATATTTCCTTCTCCAACCTTCATCAGGTCTTCTCCTCTCTCAGTTTTGTTTCAGTAAGACCCACAATATCTGGGTTCTTGTCCCTCAAGTAATCGTTGAGTTCTAAAATCCCGATATCACTCCATTTATGTTGGAATACATTACATTTCGCTCATATGTAAGTTTCTTTAGTCCTTTCTTGCTGTACTTTTCTGGGTTATGAACCACTTCCTCAGTCTCATATCCAAGATTCTCCAGAAAAACTCTTTCTTCTCTTCTTCTGTCCTCTCTTCATTTTTTTCAAAGCCTCCTTTCTCAACTCATTTAACATTTCTCTTTCCTTTTCACCGAGATCTCTTCTCAACCAAATCTTCCTTGTTGTTTCCTGCTGGGCTAGCCTCCATGACTTCTCCACCAATTCATCTACATCCTTTTGTGACTTAAGTTTGATTCTTATTGGCCTCATACCTTCTCTTGTGAACTTTCCAATTCTATGGAAGTCCTCTATTTCTTGTACTAGGTCTTTTCCTCCTCTTGCACCACATTAATGATATTATTTATCACCTTTTTATGTTTTCTCTCTCTCCATTTTACTCGGTGTCTTATCCTCCTCCACACCAAATATCACCACACATCTCTTTTTGTCTACAGTTTCCCTCACCAATGTCTCATTTGACTTAATAACCTTCACCACTTTCTCAGCTATCTTCTCTTCTATGATCTGTTGATCTATAATTTCAGCAAGGCCCAAAGTTTTCTCCCTGACTCTTTGATTTCCTTTTCCAGACTTGCAACTTTGTAATTTACCTCCTTTCTTTCCACTTCCTGACTTTTTTCCATTCAGCCTGCTTCTCCATCACTTTTCCTAGAGATTCTCCACATTTTCGCAATTCACTTTAATTAGCTTAACTTCCTCTTTCAGTGCTGCATTTTCCTTCTTCATATCGGCACAGTCTCTTTTTACATTGTCATAACTCGTTTCCAGGCCCTCATACTTTTCAAACAGTTTTCAATTTTACCTTCTAACTCCAGAATTTTCTTCACATAAGCGCTCTTCTCCATTATTCCTTGAAACCCTGTGAAGTCTGATTCCTCTTTCGAGTTCACGGCCGCCATGTTGCGCAGACGTAAACAAACCAGCTGATGGCTCAAACGCAGGCTACAGTTTATATTTACCTTCACTGGACATTATTTTGCTAATCAACAGTTAACATGACTATATGGAGACGGGACAAACATTACCAGCTCCTTTCCCACCTTGGTTACTCTTAGGTAACTGTAGAATTATAGATGATTGCTCTGGAGCTCAGCGACCACCTCCGCCATCGACGATGTCCCGTGTGTGTGTGTGTGTGTGTGTGTGTGTGTGTGTGTGTGTGTGTGTGATTCCTAAGAGAGCACGGTGTTTTTCCTAGTGCGGTGTAGTGCCCCAAGTCCACCAATACCTGGCCCGGTACCTCTTCACTAAGGCGCACCAACAACAACACACACATCTTCATCACTTTTTTGTCCAGGTTGCCAAACTCTATCCCCCCAAGGCAGCCAACTCTGACAGACACCTTCTCTCAGTGACATCTCCAGTGACGAGGAAGGACTAGACCACCAGTAAGGTAATGACTTCATATGCATATCTTACCCATTGCAGTTAGGTTGGGTTGGGTTAGGTCAGGTCAGGTTAGGTTTAGGTTTAGGTTAGGTTAAGTTAGGTTAGGTAGGTAAGGTAAGGTAAGGTAAGGTAAGGTAAGGTAAGGTTAGGTTAGGTTAGGTTTGGTTTGGTTTGGTTTGGTTTGGTTTAGGTTCAACTTTGGTTAGGTTAGGTTAAGTAAGGTTAAGTAAGGTTAGTGTATATTGAAAACTGCTAAAAATATACCAGAAAAAAAAAAAAGCTTCACTTTACCAGAAACTAGTATATCCACAACAGACAGGGGTAGGAGGGGGGTGATGGAAAAAAAAAAAATGCCTCAAAAAGAAACTGAAGGGGGGGTGATGAAAAAAAAAAAAAAAAAAAAATGCCTAAAAAAAAACTGCATATTTATTCAAAACAGGTCAAGATTTAACATATAAAAGAAAGACTTGGTTCATTTTACTGCAAAATCATGTTCCCGTAAGAACCGGGGGTGGGTGGGGTGTTAAAAACAACTATGGATTTGTGACGGAAACCAAGGGCACATTCATTCAAAACAGGTCAAAATTTATCAGAAAAATAGGATAATCTTACCAATAGGATCTCCTAATGAAGCAGTAAAAGACTCACATTTAGTGATAAAGTACTTAATGCACAATACGTTTCTTGTGGTTTTATTTGGGGGACGGCCTTAGTGTGTCGTACACAAGCCTTCAAATGTGCGGTGTTCAGCAAGTGTTCTCTAAGTCCAGCAAGCTGCGGCGAGCCACGGAGCTCCATCACACTCAGAAATGAGCAGTACACTGACTTACATTTGTTTCTAGCTCGGGTTTGTGGGTAACTGCAGAATAGGATTCTTATTGTGTCTATAGTTCTTTTGTCCAACGACGTGCCACCACCTCTTAACACCACGAGCTGCGCCAATGGGAATTTGCTATACTGTATGTATTCGTAGGTGGGGCACAGCTGGGCAGACAGGTGCACAAAGACATCTGTGTGCGCAGTTCAGCCATGGCCACCAGTGACACTAGTTGTAAAGGTTGCGAATTTGATTACTGGGAAATCATCGCTCCTGCTGTCCCCGTGGAGTACAGAGAACTTAACGACAATCGAGAAGAGGCCCAGCCAGGACCTTCATCCTTTCATTTAGGTATTGTGAGGAGGGGTATTGGTAGAGGTAGGGCATATTGTGTGAAGCTATGAGAAAACCGGTGTGGGGGGAGGGGAGCTGCCCCAAAGCAAGGATACGGTAGGTTAGGTTTATGTTAGGATTAGGTTAATGTTCTAGGCGGGAGTGCAGGTTTTTTTTGGGGGGTTAGGTTAGTGTCCTAGAGGGGGAAGGTTATGTTATGTAAAACGTCCCTACATTTAGGTATATTTTCCAAGATTTGGGAAAATTTCCCTAGATTTTTCAAAGTCCATATATCAATCAAATATGCCTCCCCACCTAAACCCCCGATTCTCCACAGGCCCCCAAACTTGCTGGGACTGGGGAGGGATGACATAAGAATATATATATATATATATATATATATATATATATATATATATATATATATATATATATTCTTATGTCATCTTACCAATAGCACCTCCTTATATAAGGAGGTGCTACTGGTAAGATTTACCTTCCCAGCCGTCTTTGGGGGAAGGGTGGGGTGACATGTCGGGTATTGGTGTTTTTGGGTGGGGGAACACCACATCGAGTAATGTGCATTGCAAAAAAAAAAAAAAAAAAAAAAAAACGGTCAGAAATTAACAAAATCACATAATCTTTGAAAACACTTAGGTGGTGGCGGCGGCAGCGGCGGGTGGCTGCGCCGAGCATTGCTTAGTTATTATTGCCAACGACTCGCTACGTTTCTGGCTGTCTCAATGTATCCATAAGTCAGTGAAAACCCAAAATCCTGAATATCCAAACCCAACATTATAAGCTCACATGGACTTTCTGAAGGCTACTAAACAAACATTACAACTTACAACCTACTACCGGGGCGGTATTCCTGGTCTGCCCCTCGAGTCACTGACCACACCATTAATATTACAAACTATTCTTTTTTATAGTAATGCTTCAGAATGGCTGGGAGAGAGGCCGGCTTTTACTGCTATATGCTTTCTATAATATATTCACAGCTAGCTAAGATATTATCAGATGGACAAGTTATCTAGTGTGAAGGAATCTAACGTAATCCTTACCTAGACATTTGCCCTCCTATTAATCTCTGTAGGATAGGAGTCCGCCGCCACATCATACTCATCCTTTCCTCTTGTCCTTCCCGGTGTGTGTGTGTGTCTGTGTACGTGTGTCTGTCTATACGTGTGTTATTCAGTTCCTTCTGCTTGTAACTCCTTCCTCAATGTGTTTGGTTCCTACTTTCAACGGCGTGTCTCCAGCCGGGGACTGTCTGTCTTATGTTGAAGACTATGGCGTTTTAATGGTGACAATTGGGTTGATAGTGGTGTTCCAGGTGGTGACGTGGTCCCTCATTGCTCCAGCGTCTTGTAATGGTGAATTGGTGCCAGCTTTCTTTCTTTTCTTTTATGTAAGAGAGTCAAGTCACTTCGGCCTCTTGTTGCTCCGGCGGCTGGCCTGCTGCTACTTCGGCCTCCTTCTACAGCGCCTGTGTCTGTCTACTCTGACTGATACATTATTATTGCATTAATAATAAATACAGCAAAG
>NC_059256.1:7872036-7877036 GCF_017591435.1 Portunus trituberculatus | reverse complement strand
CCTGTGCTTGCATCGCTGAGCTTGCCGCTGATCTGGGAATCGAACTTACAATTATCTGACTGGTCTACCCCCCTAGTCATGACGTACATAAAACGTCTCTGGACGTGGCTAAACGTAACAAATACTCGATCGGAGACTTGTTTGCAGTGAGCACTCTTCTCTACAATCTTGAACTAACACCCTTGACATGCAATAAAGACCATTGTAATTTTACCGCTGGTACCCACACGTATCCATAGGTCATCATATGGAGGTGGACCTGCGATCCATCGCCATGGCCTGGGAGCTGCCAGGTGATGCAGTATCCACCTCACTACCTGCGTAGGTAGGTCCATCCTCCATTCTATCCTACATCCAGTACTCCAGGGTGCACCTCCCGCACGTATCTACCCGACGCTACCTAGGTGCCGATCTGGGATCTCTGTTGAGAGGCCTACATGTAACAAACTGTTGAGGGTCCCTACAACTTTTCCCACGTGCCTTTGTTGGCATCCCATGCGATTCATCCTGGAAACACCTGGGGTCAGACCTTATGGATTACCTTTAATGGTGGCTATACGCTACTTGTTTAAATCTTAGACATCAACTATATTGTGCAACACTTGTGACAGGTCAGCTTTTGTACTGGAGGCGATGCATTGCTGACCTCACGTTGCCATCCCCCCGACACAATCCACTGACACACAGGGTCACCTCGCTAGACACATGCGCAGTTCTGCACGTCGCACGCACTGACCCACCCATCTTGATGCATTGTGGATTATGCGACGTCCGCATGCAATCAGTCTGATTGGCAGTCAACCCAGTCTAGAACTTATGCTTGGGTGTGGCACCGCATTCTTATAGAACAATTGACAAAAAGCTACGATCCTCTTTTTTCCATGTCCATATTTGCACCTGGAGTTCCCATTTGCAGGACAGTCATTTTACTTTTTACTTTATTTGTCTTTTCAGGCTATGTTTAGGCCCATGTTGTTTTATTAAAACACGAGTGTGATGTCGGTCAAAATCTGCATGAATCTAACAGATTTGCATATTCCTACCCGTTCCTTCCTAGCGCATTTAGAAATCATGGAACAATTAGGGACACCCCTAGTTGCAGATAGGTTACGATACCCATCGACCTCCGACCCTGGTAATGCCTAAGGTAAGTCTGGCAGAGTACACTCCTACCACTCAATCTGTGTTGCACGGTTGCCTAGACACCGCTGGGTATTCCCGATGGCCGTATATCCATGCCAATACTGCGTAACCTTTATATAAATTTAGAAGTACAATCGCCCAGGTTCGATCGTGGCAGAATTTAAGAAAGCGTTACAAATCGTTAATCCCCACCAGCACGTAAATAGAAGAGAGTACCCGTACCTATCCCATCCCCCGACTGCATCGATCCACCGTCCCCGATGCCATCGATCCGACGGTGATGCACCGTCCCCCCAGCCCTACTCCCGTAGCAGAGAGAGAGAGAGAGAGAGAGAGAGTGCCTTCACATCTCAACATGCATCCCCATTCTATGAGCTATCCCACCGTGGGGATCCCCCGATCCAGGTAGTCCCACTCCGGATATGTATCGCGACGTGCCAGGTGATCATTGGAGGGTATGGATTACGTGCGCATGGGCAGGTACGTACATAACGTACGTAACACACAGCACACACCACACACACACACACACACACACACACAGAATCCCCAGGTCCCAGGCATTCCCATGTTTGGATTGGAAATAAATGCATAGCCTCCCCGTTCCCGCCCACATAACTCTACATTTTTTTATGCCTACAATTAGCGTCACTATCCCCCATCACCTGGGAACGCAGTTTTAGCAGGTTTCCACGCACACTAGCTGTTGGTAGGCGCAGCTTTGTTACCGCACCCTTTATCGCCTTGCACGTGCAGGAGGGATCCACCAATTTTACGTCCACTACAGCCTCAGGCTGGCATTGAATTACCCCTCACTAATTTAAAAAAAAAATTGTTAACACCTTTATTATCCCCGACCTCTCGAAACCTGCCTCCCAGTACACACACACACACACACACACACACACATGTAACAAACTATGACCCCATCTAACTCCAGGTTCACTCTGTGGTGTTAATGCAACGACATTTCACCAGGATAGGCTATGGGAACCGAGGGTAACTTTCCAAGCACGGTCCAGCTTGAGGGCCATTGAATTGAGGCCTTCACGTGTCCATCGCATGTATCCCGCATCCAACGAATGATCACCCTATAGGTCCGGTCGGGGCTCATGCAATAACCGGGCCAACTGGGCTATGTCAGGCCTTGCCATCTTTTACTATTTCCTGATTTTGTCATATATACATATCATATATACATATACTGATACGGAGGCTGTGATTCCCATTCAGGCTTTTTTGAGCGTTGATGCCGTAACTTCTGTTCACATACAACGGAGTCAGGGCACGATTCTTCTTACTGAGTCTGGTTTCACCACAAAGTCGACTTTAGTCTTGAGGTCGGCTTTACTTTTAGATCAGGCAGGGGACATTCCGTCAATGCAATTGTGAAAACTTGGTATACAGGCGATGCTTTATTTTGCGGACACTTTACTATTCGACGGATGCTTGGAGTCTGCTTTAACAATTGGTACTTCACTTGAGACATTGCACTCTTATAGCAAATTGCAGGGACGCACAGAGACACACATGCACCGCACTTAGTCTGGGGTGAAATTGGCTACATAGAAATACATCATACAGGGTCGCTTCGGAACAAAATTTATTCCGCAAAGATGGAGAAGTTGGAACTGGCGAGGTCGCAATGCATCGATCCATTATTATCCGATCGTATGGCGCATTATGGATGATGCCGATCCGGATTATGATTACGGCAAACTCGTACGCTACCGCTGAGGCTAGCTAGCGTGAGGTACCCTCGACCTCCACGTCCATCCCATATGCACCGCCTGCATCCGGACTGGAGACCACACTCGACGGCGTATACTGCGCAGTAGCTGCACAGTACACTTTCATTTAAGCTATCCTTCTCTAAACTGGAGCCTAAGTCGAAGTGACCCTGCCAATGAGGCATAACGATGCCGACCTATAGCCTACGTACTCCATCCGACCGTATGCATGATGGACCGTACGTGCCCATGGCGATGGCATGGCATCGACCCCTACCGTACCGTGATGGAAATCCTAATTCCCTGAGCATTCAGATTATGCTGAGATAGCTGGATCCCACGTGCATACCTATCGCCCATATGACGTCCGCCAGCTGGCCATAGGTACGTCGGAGCGTCGGAGTAGCCTATGCAGGGTAGCTGAGCTATGGAACCTTTAAATTGTAATCCATGGATGAGGCTACCGTATAGGGTCGATATTTACCTCCCATCCATCCCAGCTAGTGATAGCCTCCAGCCTGGAGTGGACCTCCAGGTACTGCCAACAAAAAACTGATGATAGGTATACACAGGCGGAGGCGGAGGTCAGTTTCAAAATGCGGATGCGGATGTACTTGATTTGGAACAGTTTTTCACATTGTTTATCCTCCGCACACACACAACAAATTTTTTTTTACCCATTTAGCCTGAAGCACACTGACTGCAAGAGATTGACGGTAACACGTAGGCAACACCATCAGAGTTCAGCAGTAACTTTGGGGTCACTTCACTGGCACTAGATAGCGAGACGTGTCAGACGTCTCAGACGATGTCAAAAGTGTTTTATCCTTCAGGTATAATCAGGATCTAATGCTAAATCTTTAAAATAAAAAAAGAATTCATAATGGATAGAAATATTCAACTTAGTATCTATAACTTAATAATTCGGATGCAGCAACCAATGAAAAGAGGAATCATACGTCTGGCAGTGTGCGAGATTAGCTGTGTTGGTATGAGATGAGAGCCGTATACGCGTATGTTTCAC
Source organism: Portunus trituberculatus (assembly GCF_017591435.1). NCBI lineage: Eukaryota > Metazoa > Arthropoda > Malacostraca > Decapoda > Portunidae > Portunus > Portunus trituberculatus. The sequence continues at coordinate 7,873,139 of NC_059256.1, read as the reverse complement.
GTTCAGACGCGGTCAGAGAGGATATGTGCGTACTGCGTACTACAGTTGCATGTGTTACGCCGTAATGAAACAAACATCTTACTATATTTTGGGTGCAACTGTGTGCCGAAAATGCAGGAGTATGCCAGATCCGCGCCTCCGCAGTTTTAAATTGGAAAATCAGCCTTGGATAATAGGCGGAGAAGGCGGATACGGAGTGTCCCCTGGTACTTTTTCCCTGAAAAATGCGGGCTATAGGAGGCCTTTGGGAGGCGGGAGGAACGGAGGTCTCATTATTCGAAAATGCAGGAGGCGGAGAAAGACGGGAGGCGGAGGCGGAGGTTCCGGAGGTTAATAACTACCAACGGGCGGAGGGGATTTATCCGCGGACCAGGGCCCTTGAAACTCTCCGTTTGAACGGATATCATGTGATACTGAAATCGCTGTACGAAGTGGTACATTTATCCTTGCTCCAGCTGCCATGATATGGATGCACCTGGGATGCAGCTCGCCCGAGCTACCGCTCACGTCCATGGAGCTAGCTGGATCCCACCCTGCATATGGACCTAGGTGCTAGAGTGCCTGGGAGCTGCCTATTGATCTCACTACGTGATACATCCACTCCCGAGCTACTGGAGCTAGTGGGCAGATGGTAGATTATCGATAGGTGCATCCACTGGCAGGGGCGTGACCGTGGAGCTAGTACCGGTAGCTATGGACATCTCCTGAGATACGAATATACATACATCCAGCGGTTATCATACTAGGTACGGTAGCTCCATATATCGATGCACCGGTCACACGGTGGATCTCCTTCCATTACCGGAAGTACTTTAGCGTCATCAACCGGTTGAGCGAAACCAATGTACGTTATATACATTGACGTGGTTGGATCATACCTGGACTAACTACATCAGAGAGACCCCCTTGATGGGATTGAGGCGATGTGTTTGATATCGCAAAACGGGATACATTACGGGGCATTGACGAATTGTAAGCTATCTTTTTAAATAAGTTTATAGGCATTTTCGAACATACGATGAATGTACTTATACTACACACATTACGTATCAACATTTAAGGCTTTTTGATGGGCCTCATGACTTCTGTATGTTACCTTCATT
>NC_059256.1:7859536-7862036 GCF_017591435.1 Portunus trituberculatus | reverse complement strand
GAATTTTATGGGTAACTTCATGATATTTTATTAACAATCACACACGCTCTCTCTCTCTCTCTCTCTCTCTCTCTCTCTCTCTCTCTCTCTCTCTCTCTCTCTCTCTCTCTCTCTCTCTCTCACACACACACACACACACACACACACACACACACACACACTTTCTCTCACACACACACACACACACACACACACACACACACACACACACACACACACACACACACACACACACACACACACACACACACACACACACACACACACACACACACACACACACACACACACACACACACACACACACACACACACACACACACACTCTCTCTCTCTCACACACACACACACACACACACACACACACACACACACACACACACACACACACACACACACACACACACACACACACACACACACACACACTCTCTCTCTCTCTCTCTCTCTCTCTCTCTCTCTCTCTCTCTCTCTCTCTCTCTCTCTCTCTCTCTCTCTCTCTCTCTCTCTCTCTCACACACACACACACACACACACACACACACACACACACACACACACACACACACACACACACACACACACACACACACACACACACACACACACACACACACACACACACACACAAACACTCTCTCACACTCTCTCTCTCTCTCTCTCTCTCTCTCTCTCTCTCTCTCACACACACTGAATAAGTAGTGTTTTGTTCACCACCATCATCACTCAGTATTTTATTAGCACAGGCAGTACATCATAATTCGTGTTAAATGAGTACAGACACATAATTTTATGGGTAACTAAACATTATTTTATTAACACAGCTAGCGAGTACATAATTCGTGATCCACGAATGCATAAAATAAGTTTTCCGGGTATCTGAACATTGCCAATTTTATGAATACAAACAATATAATAATGCATAAAACCAATTTTCCGGGTATCTGAACATTGCCAATTTTATGAATACAAACAATATAATAATGCATAAAACCAATTTTCCGGGTATCTGAGCATTGCCTATTTTATGAACACAAACAATATAATATTACCTATATATTCAGCCATGCATACATATTCAGTACACTAACTGTAAGATGAACATCAGTAGTATCACCGTTACTTTTACCGGCATCACCTGCTTGTCCGTGGGAACAACACAAACAACTATGCAGAAGCAGCCATGAGGATTCTCAAGGATCAAATTTTTGAACGTGTCCGTGCATATAACATGGTACAGTTACTGGACTTCTTGGTGACACGACTGCCGTCTTATTATGAACGCCGTTTGATAGACCTTGCCAATGGGCGTGTGAATGTCACTGTTTCCAAGAGATTTCTCCCTGGAGGATCATCAATCCCCAAAGGTGACATAATTAAGGTAGATGGCCATAACTATGAAGTGAGGAGCCAGTCAAAACAAGATATAGTCCACCATATTGATACATCAATTTGGACATGCACATGTACGGCTGGGATGAATGGTGCCCCATGTAAACACCAATATGCTGTTGTGAAAAATTTTGGGGAGTCATCACTGAATTTTCTTCACTTGAGGGATCCACACCAGCGTGAGCACCTGCTTTTCATTGCCACTGGAGAAAAGAATGTGCGTCCAGGATGGTTTACACCACTGCCCATTACTGGAATGACAACAGATGTGAATCCCGAGGGCATGGCCAACGGTGGTGATGTTGAGCCGATGCCAAGTACCAGTAGTGGTACTGCTGAGATGTTACAGCAAAATGAAGTCAATGTGAGGAGCAGCAATCTCTCTGATTATGAGAACGACGACATCGTCAATGCTGGTGCTATTAAACTTGCTTCAACGGAAGCTTCTCTTCACAGCTGTACCACACGGCTCATAGAAAAGTTGAGAAAAGACCCAGGAGAATTAATTGAACCAGCTGAAGCTTTTATAAGACAATTTAACTCTATAAAAACTAATTCTGCACTTGCTACTGCCCTTAAAACCTTTGGAAAATACACAGGGGCATCATTGGCTTTGTCCAGCTTCAAGAAAGGCAAAATGTGTAATAAAAAGGGAACAGCAATCAAGGTTCAGCCTGCTGCAGTTAGTCGTCGCTCAACTGTACTTGGGGGGAGATGTTTGCACACTGGTCGTAAAGTCAAGGATACCTGTGACAGTGAAATAAAAAAGCGTAAGGTGGCAGACAGTAGCCAGCTGATGCCGAAAAAGAAACCAAGAAAAGCTCCTCACTCTCTAAGTCAGTGTGTTGCAAACAATGAAGGAATTGGTCAAAATAAATATTCCAAGTGGTAATATTACGGTAAGCATAATGGTAATCATGGATGAGACTGTGTGTGTGTGTGTGTGTGTGATGGTGGTATACATTGTGGTGGGTGATGGTGGTGGTGGTGTGCTAGTGCGGTGTAATAGGAGGCGGTGGTATTGTGCTGCAGTATGGCGGATGGTGTTGGTGTAGTGGGTGCAGTGAAGTGGTGGTGGTGGTGTCGTGGTGCTGGTACAGCGTAGTGA
>NC_059256.1:7854536-7857036 GCF_017591435.1 Portunus trituberculatus | reverse complement strand
TGTGAGAGAGAGAGAGAGAGAGAGAGAGAGAGAGAGAGAGAGAGCGTGTGATTGTTAATAAAATATCATGAAGTTACCCATAAAATTCGTTTTCTACACACGCGTGACAGCCCCGCCCCACACTCCAAATCGTTTGGGAAAAATTTCATGGCCAGCCCTCTTCCCTACGTAAAAAAAAAAAAAAAAAAAAAAATCTAACTATAATGAAACCCACAACATTGCAATTCTTTCCATCAATCAACTATTACCTTACGATACTACTGATCATTTTCCTGTTCGTTAAGTATCCATTTTTTCTGATGTTTGTTTTCTATTTCGGTAATTTTGTAAATCTGGAGCACTAGAAATGGATCTAACTTTTGTTGACAGCGAAAAAAAGGAAAGAAATTGTGTTCTGATGGATCTCTCTACATGTTCAATTAACAGTAGTAACATTTATGGATATTCTTTGGATCGTGTATGATATAAATGTTTGGATCGTGTATGATATAAATGTGCCCGTTGTCAATTTCTAACTTCAATTGAGAACAAAAAAGTTGAATTTTTATATATTATTTTTTATTTGAAATTCCTCATTTTGCTTACGGTATCTCTCAATGAATACTTTTTTTCTTTTTTACGTTCTGTTTCCCTATTATATTAGAGGAGTCAGGAGGACTTTGGTTTTGGCATTTGGGAACCGTTACCCCGAATGGATGCCCTTCCTAACCTCGGACCGTGGCCGGGATTGTAACCCGTGTGCTTGAGAACCCTGGGGCCCACAAAGCACGCGCAGTCCCACAGCACCACGGCGGCCCCTTTTCTCAATCTCTCAATACATTACTATTTTCAAGTAATCTGCCTTTCGAGAATCTATATTTCGAATTAACTTGAAGAAATTTATACTTTCGAGCAATTTACCTGGTAGAAGGCAAAAGATGCAACAATGCGAAGTGAAGAAAAGGTTGAAGACAGTCACTCCGAGGAGAGAAATTGATGAGACTAAAAAGAGTTATATATAACCCTGTCTGGAAGAGCTGTATGAATGCCAGCCAGCCCACACATGTGAAATACTACAGGATATACTAGCATACCGTATATGTAGAGGTATTAGCTGTGAGGGTGAGAAAAAATTAGCTGAGACGACTCTGAACGCTTTAACTTCATAGAAACTGTTTTAGCAAGAGATGAGATGTGAAGTTTGCAGTTAAGATTATGAGTAAAGGACCGAGGATATTCAGTGTGGAAGAGGAGGAGAGTTGAGTGTTGTTGAAGAGGGGATAGTTGTCTGGAAGGTTGTGTTGAGTTGATAGATGGAGGAATTAAGTTTTTGAAGCACTGGACATTTCTCAGTTTTTTTCTCGTTCAACCGGAAGAAGTTGTAGAGAGATGAGAAGTCAGGCGTTCTATGGTGTCCCTGCAGGTTGTGTCAGCTTCCTGAAAAGACGTGAAAAAGTGTATGGTGGTATCATCAGCGTAGGAGTGGATGGGGCAAGAAGTTTGGCTTAGGAAATCATTGATGAATAATAGGATGGGAGTGGGTGACACGGCAAGTAATTTCAACAAGTACAGCCTTTACTAAGTGGTGGACGAGCGGCGGCGCGGAAGTGTTACAGAATACTGTATTTTGCAGTTTGTGCCACAACGATAGTAGCAAAGAGAATGAAGCCAGTATTAGTAATAGTAGTAGTGGTAGTAGTAGTAGCAGTAATAGTAGTAGTAATAGCAGCAGCAGCAGTAGTAGTAGTGGTGGTGGTAGTGGTAGTGGTGGTAGTGGTGGTGGTGGTTGGTGGTGGTGCTTGTGAATAAAATGTAGTGGTGGTGGTGGTGGTGGTGGTGGTGGTGGTGGTGGTGGTGGTGGTGGTGGTGGTGGTGGTGGTGGTGGCGGTGGCATGAGCGGCAATGATAATGTGATGATAATAATAATAATAATAATGATGAATAATGATGATGATGATGGTTGGTGGTGGGTGGTGGTGGTGGTGGTGATGGTGGTGGTGGTGGTGCCGGTGGTGGTGAGTGGTGGTGGTGGTGGTGGTGGTGGTGCTGGTGGTGGTGGTGGTGCTGATTGGTGGTGGTGGTGGTGCTGGTGGTGGTGGTGGTGCTGATGGTGGTGGTGGTGATGGTGGTGATGGTGGCGGTGATTGATGATGATGATGGTGGTGGTGGTGGTGGTGGTGGTGGTGGTGGTGGTGGTGGTGGTGGTGGTGGTGGTGATGGCGGTGGTGATGAATGATTGATTGGTGGCGGCGGCGGTGGTGGTGGTGGTGGTGGTGGTGGTGGTGAGGTGGTGGTGGTGGTGGTGGTGGTGGTGGTGGTGGTGGTGGTGGTGGTGGTGGTGGTGGCAGTAGTTGATAGTGGTGGTGGTGGTGGTGGTGGTGGTGGTGGTGGTGGTGGTGGTGGTGGTGGTGGTGGTGGTGGTGGTGGCGGCGGCGGCGGCGGCGGCGGCGGCGGCGGCGGCGGCGGCGGCGGCGGCGGTGGTGGTGGTGGTGGTGGTGGTGGTGGTGGTGGCAGTGATGGT
>NC_059256.1:7757036-7847036 GCF_017591435.1 Portunus trituberculatus | reverse complement strand
ACAGCAAAGAAAGTGTCCTTCCCTTCACCACACGTCACCTCTGTGTAGAGTAGAATATTATCATTCTTACCACACATACAGTACTACCTACACGTAAACACCAACTTAAACCTGCCAATCCCATCAGGTTATCTGCGTAAACCCTGTCACTCGCAAGATAGTCAAGAAAGTATCCGTCCCTTCACCACACGTCACATCTGCCTGCTTCGGGGGACCAGACTTGGCTACTCTGTTCATCACAACTGGGACACTGAGACTGAGTGAAGAGGAGAAAACGCAGTACCCAGAGGCGGGGTCCACGTATGCCGTGACTGGGCTGGGCGTGAAGGGACTCCCAGCTAACGTCTTCAAGTGCGATGTAGGCAAACTGAAGGAGGTGATGAACCAGTGAGGCTGTGCAGAAATCAAGTGGTGAAGAGAGAAGGTTTATGGGAGAAAATGGAAGAAATGGAAGAAATATAGAAGAAGAAAAAAGAAGAAAAAGATGATGATGGTGATGATGAAGAAGAAGAAGAAACAGCAACACCAAAAACAACAACAATTACAGTATCAGCAGCAGTAATAACACCACCACCACCACCAACAACAACCACAACAACAAATTAACAAAGAAAGAAAAGAAAGAAAAAAAGTAACAACAACAAGAACAATAAAAATAACAACAAAAAAAAAAAAAACGAGTCTTGACAACAACAATAATGCTAATAATAAAAATAATAATCATCATCATTTCCTCTGAAGAAGCTATAACGGCGAAACTAGTCAGGAATAAAATACACACACATCCACAACCCGCGTATCTCTTCTCCACCCTTCCTCAATAATAATAATAATCATAATAATAATAATAATAATAATAATAATAATAATAATAATAAAAAACTCCTTCCTTTGTTTCTTTATCTGCAATGATTACCTAATAAAACAATTATCTCCATCTTTTTATCTCAAGTACTATAATTTCTTGAGAGAGAGAGAGAGAGAGAGAGAGAGAGAGAGAGAGAGAGAGTACTTACAGATACATTTAACCTTGAAATCACTGGTCTTGGTACCCACTCTCTCTCTCTCTCTCTCTCTCTTCTGGTTTAGGACGCCGGCCGGCTCATCAGTCTCCCTCTGTCACACTCTCTCATTTGCTCCAGTCGGCACCATCAACAAGCTAAAGTGAGTAGTAGTAGTAGTAGTAGTAGTAGTAGTAGTAGTAGTAGTTGTTGTTGTTCTTGTTGTTGTTGTAGCTAGTAGAAGTAGTAGTTGTTGTTCTTGGTAGTAGTAGTAGTAGTAGTAGTAGTAGTAGTTGTTGTTGTTGTTGTTGTTGTAGTAGTAGTTGTAGTATAAGTAGTAGAAGTTGTTGTTGTTTTTGGTAGTAGTAGTAGTAGTAGTAGTAGTAGTAGTAGTAGTAGTAGTTGTTGTTGTTGTTGTTGTTGTTGTTGTTGTTGTTGTTGTAGCAGCTAGTAGAAGTAGTAGTTGTTGTTCTTGGTAGTGGTAGTAGTAGTAGTAGTAGTAGTAGTAGTAGTAGTAGTAGTTGTTGTTGTTGTAGCTAGTAGAAGTAGTAGTTGTTATTGTTGTAGCTAGTAGAAGTAGTAGTTGTTGTTCTTGGTTGTAGTAGTAGTAGTAGTATTAGTAGTAGTAGTTGTTGTTGCATTTGTCGTTGTTGCTATTGTATTCGTAGGGGAGAGGAGAAAAGGTAAATTTCAACAACAGCAGCAGCGCATAGTGTATTAGTATTCGTACCTATTCCTAGATCACGAGACTTGGCGGAGAAATAGACTGGTTAGAAGAGTGGAGGGGTTGAGAACTTGAGGCATAATGCAGTGGCAGCCTGGCCGTGACTGCTGCCACATTCCACATTATGTATTATACCTTCTTGGTGGCGCCTCATATGCTGTGCACTATGTACGTTCTTAGCAACACCAGGCAAAAATTTGTAATGACTTAATTCACTCTCTCCTGGGACAAAATTCAATCAGATAACTGTAATTACAAAGGAGGAAAGAGATAAGGTTGTAGTTGTCATCTAGCTCAGGCAGTATCAGTCAACGGTACTCCTCACTCCCCAGCAGAGCCCACACAAGCTGACTTCAGTGACCTTCCTGTTACATCAGAGCGGAGCACGTCTTGTGTCGTTGAGGACCGTGCACTGCCATACGTCTACATCCCACTCTTATTATTTTTCAAAGCCTCTTGTTAAAGTTGCACGGTTTGTCAGGGGTATTTTCTATGGTTTTCGTACTTTATTGACAAGAGAGACAAGCTAAGACATCAAACTAGACCGGATATCTCAGTAGTAATAGTTGTAGTAGTAGTAATAGTAGTAGTAGTATTAGTAGTAGCAGCAGCATTAGCAACAGCAGCAGCAGCAGCAGCAGTAGTAGTAGTAGTAGTAGTAGTAGTTATGATCGCTTATGCGCAGCCGTACAGGTGAGCACATATGACTAAACTGTGTGTATGAGGTAGTGCACGTGTGTGTAGGTGGCGGCGTTGTGTGGCGCGGTGTTAACGAATTGCTCGTGACCTGCAGCACGAATGGAATGAGCTAGAGCTAACACATGTCTATTGGTTCACTCGCGATGCCCTGTGTGTGTGTGTGTGTGTGTGTGTGTGTGTGTGAGGGTTATGTAACCATGGAAGTAGTTATACTTATATACGGTATACCTCCTTCAAATGTGATTCAGTGAGTGTGCATGAGTGCATGTATTGTATAAGTAACAAATATCCTTGCCATTATCTATTGACAATCTGCATGACTCACACTTATATCCTGCTATCTAGAACAGGTATGTGTGGTTAGGTGTTGCCTGCCAGAGATGGTGACATGAAAATTGGATGGCTGAGAGAGAGAGAGAGAGAGAGAGAGAGAGAGAGAGAGAGAGAGAGAGATTATAAGCCATATATAAGGCAAGTGCGGTGAGCTAGCGTATGACTGAGCGACGGTGCGAGTGTCAGCCGCCCCTGTCAGCACCGGGCCTTGTGTCGTGACTGCATTAATTAATATTGTACCGTGACGCGTGTACTGCTGTGTTAAATGGACTTAAGTAGAAGCGTACTAGCTTTTCTCTCCCTGCACTGTGTGACTTCTTAGTGAGAGCTAGACAGGCAATTTTCTAAAAAAATAAATAAATGAATAAATATAATAATAATAATAATAATAATGATAAATAATAATATTAATAATAACCACGCCCACTGATGCCACACCGACCCATCAGATGGCAGGAGAGGGCGTGCATGTTCAGCAGGTGGCGTCAAAAGGCCTCATCATCGGCGAGGGCCCCCACTGGGTGATGGACCGCTGCTGTTTGCTCTTCGTTGACATCATGAGAGGCGAAATGCACCGACTCTTCACCGATACCAGGAGACACCAGAAACTGCACGTGGGTGAGTGAATCTTAAACCTTTCACTGCTACAGAAACATTTACTTATTGATATTTATATCCACCTATATTGACTTTTCGGGCACTTCCTTATGTGTTACAATCTCTTTCATAGTATGCTAAAAAGGCAATGTTAACCCTTTTTACTCCCTTTTTCTTTCTTGTATCTTTTTACAGTGTTCTCAATGCTTATATACAAAGACCAAAGCAGTGAGCGAGTTAAGGGGGTGGGGGGTGTTACTGGAAAAGCTTAATTTTATTGTGAGAAACAGCGATGCATGATGAGAGTATGGCCAACTGTACTCCAATCTTTCCTGTAGGCCGGATGGGTTTCATCCGCATTTGTGCAGCGGGTTGTGAAATGCAGCAGATCGAGTACCACTGTATCAGCTTGATCGGATGTCTTCCTGGAAATTTTCAACTTCGATTGATTTCTTACGTAACACACTTTTTACTTCCTTCATAACAATTAATTAATAAGAAATATAAAATAAAAATACCTCTCTCTCTCTCTCTCAGAGCCAGAAGGCGCAGGGGACAGTCTTTCCTTCGTGGTCCCAGTCAAGAATCACCCCGACCTGTATGCAGTGGGACTGGGGAGGTCCGTGGCGCTGGTGGAGTGGCTGGAGACTGACCCAGATGCTCACACGAGGAAGGTTAAGGTCACACTGCACACGGTGGAAAGTGACACGCCTACCAATAGATTCAACGACGGAAAGTGTGACCCTCGTGGCAGACTGTGGGCAGGTGTGTGTGTATTCACCTAGTTGTAATTTTACAGGGCCTGGGTATCATATTCGTGTGGCCCCGTCTCCATATCTACACACATCCAGCTTTCCTTTAAAACTATGCACACTCCTCGCTGACACCACCTCCTCACTCAAACCATTCCACACTTCCACACATCTTTGTGGGAAACTATATTTCTTCACATCCTTCAAGCATATTCCCTTGGCTATCTTTTTACTATGCGATCTTGTAGTTCTATTTAAGTTTTCTTCTCTCAACATCATTTGCTCATTATCCACTTCATCCAGTCCGTTCAACAGTTTATAAACCTGTATTAAATCTCCTCTTTCTCTTCTTTGTTCCAAGGTAAGCAAATTCATTTCTTTTAATCTCTCCTCATAGGTCATTTCTGCCAATTCCGGAACCATTTTTGTTGCCATTCTCTGCAATCTCTCCAACTTCCTTATATGCTTCTTTTTATAAGGGGACCAAACCACTCCAGCATATTCCAATCTTGGTCTAATTACCGTACTAATTAATTTCTTCATCATATCTTTATCCATATAATGGAAGGCTAATCCAATATTTTTATCAAATTATACGTTTCTCCAAACATCTTATCAATATGAGCCTCAAACTGCCCATGGTCTTGTATTATCACTCCCAAATCCTTTTCCTTTTCCACCTTTTTCAACACTACTTCTTCACCCATCTTATATGACCCTCTTGGCCGTCTTCCACTCTTCCCATCTCCATCACATGACTTTTGCTCAGATTAAATTCCATTTGCCACCTCTTGCTCCACTCCCAAATCTTATCCAGATCTGCCTGTAAAATTTCACAATCTTCTTCACTCTTCACACACCTACACAACTTCGCATCATCCGCAAACAAATTAATATAACTGTTTACTCCTCTGGCATGTCATTAATATATACAAGGAAAAGTATTGGTGCCAGCACTGAGCCTTGTGGGACTCCACTCTCCACCACCAACCAGTCCGACTTTGCATCCCTTATTACCGTTCTCATCTCCCTCCATCTCAAGTAGTTTTCCATCCACTTTAACACTTTTCCTTTCAGTCCTCCATAAATCTCTAATTTCCATAACAGTCTCATGTGAGGTACCTTGTCAAAAGCTTTCTTTAAATCCAAATATACACAGTCCATCCATCCCTCTCTCTCTTGTATTTTGTCAACCACTCTTGAATAAAAGCTCAGTAGATTTGTTACACATGACCTCCCTTTCCTAAAGCCAAATTGATGATCCGATAATAACTTATGATCCTCCAGGAACCGTATCCAATATTTCTTTATCACCCTCTCACAAATCTTACCGACCACACTTGTTAGAGACACAGGTCTATAGTTAAGAGGCTCTTCCTTACTGCCTCCCTTATAAATGGGCACCACTTCAGCTCTCTTCCACTCTACTGGTACTTCCCTGTTTCTAATGAACACCTTATAATATCATATAATGGATCAATCAATTCTTCTCTACACTCCTTCAATAATTTTCCTGAAACTTCATCTGGTCCCATCGCTTTATCATCTTTAAGTTCCTCCAACATTTTATATAACTCCTTTTAGGTATCTTAATGTCATCCATGTGCACATTTCCTTGTACATTCTGAGGCTTTACAAACATTGTTTCTTCAGTAAATACTTGCTGAAACCTATTATTTAGCAATTCCGCTATATTCTTAGGGTCATCTACTATCCCTTGCTCTCCTTTTAATCTTTCAATGGACTCTCTCTTTTAAGTTTACCATTTATGAACCTGTAAAACAATTTTGGATGTTCCTTACTCTTGTCTACAATATCTTTTCAAATTTTCTTTCTTCCTCCTCCTTACCCTCACATACTCATTTCTCGCCACTCTATAATTCTCCTTATTTAGTATATTCCTGCTCTTTTCCATCTTTTCCAAGCCACATCTCTCTTTTCCTTAGCCTTAACACAAGTTGCATTAAACCAATCCTTTCTTCCTTCCTCTCTCGGTTTATACTTTGGTACAAATTTCATAACTCCTTCTTTATAATATTTCATAAAAATCTCATATTTTTTTGCACTTCTCTGATTTGTAACATCTCCCAATCTAATTTTCTGAAATAATTTTTCAAACTTTCTGTGTCCATCTTTCTATAATTCAATCTACCACTCCTGTATGTCTCGTCTTTCCTTCGCTGTGTTGTTGCTATCTGCATTTCCATAACCACATGATCACTCTTTCCCAAAGGACACTTGTATTGTATATCTCCACATAGGTACACTTCTCTTGTTAACACCAAATCCAGTCTAGCTGGTTCATCATCTCCTCTATATCTAGTATTTTCCTTCACCCTCTGTTCCATCATATTTTCCATCATTAGATTAAGAAATCTCTCTCCCATGCTTCCTCTCCAACACCACTTACTAGATTTTCCCAATCCACCTCCTTACAATTAAAATCTCCTACTAGTATCACCTTTCTTTTTCCAGATAATACACTTTCCAAACTCTGTAAAGTATCCTTGATCATATTGTCGTATTCCCTTAATGTCCAAGAATTTGTTTTAGGAGGTACATAGGTCACCATGATTATTAATTCTTTTCCATCACTTTTTATCCTTATGCTTATCACTTCTGCGTTGTTCTTCCCATACCAAACCTTATCCACATTTATTTATTTCTTCGTCATAATCATAACTCCTCCTCCACCTTTACTCTCTATCCTTTCTCCATATATTATATTTATTATCCAAATTTATCTTTGTTTTTCATGCAATTTTGTCTCAGTCAAACACACTATATCAGGCTTCTCCACCATCATATAGTCTTGCAATTCCAATCTACTTGACAGTATCCCATCTATATTAGTATACATTACGGTCCACCCACTGCTCCCTCTAGGGGTTTCTCCGCATTCCTTCTTTCCACATACCACTTTCTGACTCTCTCTCCTATAACTCTCCAAAAAAACTTTTCTCTTTCCTCCTCAGACCGCTCATCATTTTTCCTTCTCGCCTCTTCCACCAATTCCTTATATCTTCTCCTCTCTTCCTCATTTCTATTCTTTCTCACAAACACCTCTTTACAACCTTCTATCTCTCTTAACTTTGATGTTCTATATAGGATATCCTCCAGATTGTTGTGACTTCAGTACTACTTTAATCGGTCTGCTCACTCCTCCTTATACGGACCCAGTCTATGGATCTCTTCCACTTCTTCTTGTAGGTCTTTTTTTCATCATCATTTAGATTTTTGAACAGATCTCTTACCGTTTTAATTCTTCCTTAATTCTCTTAGGCTTATATGTTATATTTTGTTCTTTCATCCCAAATATTAACACACTCTTCTTCTTTTCTGCTATTTCCCTTATCAATGTTTCCTTATTCTTCATTACATTAACCAGTTCCTTGGACCTTTCTTTTTGTCTTCCTTCAACTGATCTTTAATTATTTCTTGTAATCCAACCATCTCTGCTTCCCTCGACTCAGTCCATTGTGTTTTCTTCAGTTCCCATTCCTTTCAAACCTTTCATTCTGCTCACTAATCATTTCCTTAAAGTCATCTTTCTCCTTTACTACTCTCTCCATTTTCTCCTCCAACCGTCTCTTGTATTTTTCAACCTCCACTCTCAAGTGTGCATTCTCATCCACCAATCGTTTTCATTTTCCTCTAGTCTCTTCACTCTTTCCTTCAAAGCCTTGCGGAATTCTCTATCCTGCTCCTCCTCACTCCTCTGAACTTTTAATTCCTTCACCAACTCCTCAAATCTCTTCTCCAACATTACCAATCTACCTTGCATTGTTGCTCCTGTTGAAGATGGACTCATGCTTTGACTGGCCACTTTTGGCTTTGCTCCCTGGGCCTCATCGACATATTTTGAATTTGGTAATTTATTTCTTACCGGTCTATCCATTTTTTTTTTACTCTTCCTGGGAGCATGTGGGTGTGTGGTCACTGAGGGCCAGGCCTGGTGTGTGTGTATTCACCTAGTTGTATTCACCTAGTTGTAATTTTACAGGGCCTGGGTTTCATACTCGTGTGGCCCCGTCTCCATATCTACACACATCCAACTTTCCTTTAAAACTATGCACACTCCTTGCTGACACCACCTCCTCACTCAAACCATTCCACACCTCCACACATCTTTGTGGGAAACTATATTTTTTCACATCCTTCAAGCATATTCCCTTGGCTATCTTTTTACTATGCGATCTTGTAGTTCTACTTAAGTTTTCCTCTCTCAACATCATTTGCTCATTATCCACTTCATCCAGTCCATTCAACAGTTTATAAACCTGTATTAAATCTCCTCTTTCTCTTCTTTGTTCCAAGGTAGGCAAATTCATTTCTTTTAATCTCTCCTCATAGGTCATTTCTGCCAATTCCGGAACCATTTTTGTTGCCATTCTCTGCAATCTCTCCAACTTCCTTATATGCTTCTTTTTATAAGGGGACCAAACCACTCCAGCATATTCCAATCTTGGTCTAATTACCATACTAATTAATTTCTTCATCATATCTTTATCCATATAATGGAAGGCTAATCCAATATTTTTTATCAAATTATACATTTCTCCAAACATCTTATCAATATGAGCCTCAAACTGCCCATGGTCTTGTATTATCACTCCCAAATCCTTTTCCTTTTCCACCTTTTTCAACACTACTTCTTCACCCATCTTATATGACCCTCTTGGCCGTCTTCCACTCTTCCCCATCTCCATCACATGACTTTTGCTCAGATTAAATTCCATTTGCCACCTCTTGCTCCACTCCCAAATCTTATCCAGGTCTGCCTGTAAAATTTCACAATCTTCTTCACTCTTCACACACCTACACAACTTCGCATCATCCGCAAACAAATTAATATAACTGTTTACTCCTCTGGCATGTCATTTATATATACCAGGAAAAGTATTGGTGCCAGCACTGAGCCTTGTGGGACTCCACTCTCCACCACCAACCAGTCCGACTTTGCATCCCTTATTACCGTTCTCATCTCCCTCCATCTCAAGTAGTTTTCCATCCACTTTAACACTTTTCCTTTCAGTCCTCCATAAATCTCTACTTTCCATAACAGTCTCTGTGAGGTACCTTGTCAAAAGCTTTCTTTAAATCCAAATATACACAGTCCATCCATCCTCTCTCTCTTGTATTTTGTCAACCACTCTTGAATAAAAGCTCAGTAGATTTGTTACACATGACCTCCCTTTCCTAAAGCCAAATTGATGATCCGATAATAACTTATGATCCTCCAGGAACCGTATCCAATATTTCTTTATCACCCTCTCACAAATCTTACCGACCACACTTGTTAGAGACACAGGTCTATAGTTAAGAGGCTCTTCCTTACTGCCTCCCTTATAAATGGGCACCACTTCAGCTCTCTTCCACTCTACTGGTACTTCCCCTGTTTCTAATGAGCACCTTATAATATCATATAGTGGATCAATCAATTCTTCTCTACACTCCTTCAATAATTTTCCTGAAACTTCATCTGGTCCCATCGCTTTATCATCTTTAAGTTCCTCCAACATTTTATATAACTCCTTTTAGGTATCTTAATGTCATCCATGTGCACATTTCCTTGTACATTCTGTGGCTTTACAAACATTGTTTCTTTAGTGTGTGTGTGTGTGTGTGTGTGTGTGTGTGTGTGTGTGTGTGTAATTGTATTTACCTAATTGTAACATACACTATGCTCTGTTGTCCCTCTCCATATCTATTAATGTCCAGCTTTTTCTTAAAATCATGAATATTCCTTTCTTGACCACTTCCACTCTAAACTATTCCATGCTTCCACCCTTCTATGACTATATTTTTCACATCTCTCCTATAATCCATTTTAGTTTTTCCCATGCCCTCTCGACATTCTTCCATTCCACATACACAGATCTTCCCTATCCATTTTTTCCATGCCAATCATCACTCTGTATATTGCTATCAGGTCTCCCCTTTCTCTTCTGTTTTCCATTAAGTTGCATTCTTTTCAGTCTGTCTTCATAAGTCAAATCTCTTAAGTCAGGCACCATTTTGTTGCAGCCCTCTGTACTTTCTCTAGTTTCCTTATGTGTTTCTTTAAGTTCACCCACTGTATTGTTGCATATTCAAGCCTCATCTTATCATTGCAGTAATTATTTTCTTCATCATTTCTTCATCTAGATCAGTGGTTCCCAAACTTTTTCTTCTTCCCACTTTTCATACATGATCCTTGTTCATACAACCATAACTGACTGTCTCAGTCCTCACTCTTCTTATCCACTCTCTCCTGTAATTTTATTGATTCCATTTGTTATTTTTCTTTTATTAATTATTAATAAAGTTTGTATTTTCCTTTGCTGAATCTCCATAATTATTGAAATTCTATTTTCACATTTTCTTGTAGTTTTTCTTATTGTCTGTTTCCAATCTCTTCCACTTTGATTATTTCCCACTGTGATCTGATCTTTGAATCTTCATCTGATCTTTGTAATTCTGTGAAATCTATCATAGTCATAATTCTCCACAACCATCCTTCAGTCCACACACCCACCTCCTCCCAGACCATTTCTTCTGAACTTCATCCACTTCATGTTTCCTTCACTTTTGAATCCCCATTCCACTCATGTATATTTCATTATCCACTTCTTGATTCTTTTTTGTTTCATTCACACCTTCATCTTCACTTCAAGTCTGTTCATATTTCTTTTAATGTATATTATCACCTCCATTTGTTTTTATCCTTCACATTTTTATCTCCATTTCCAAAATACTGTATTCTTTCCTTCATCTTCTCCTGAATCCTCCTATGTCAACACTCTTTCCATCATCATTGTCATCAATCTGTCACTCAGCATCCCTTCTCCATTCTTTTATATCTATATCTTTTAAACTCCCTTCCAACCTCATGTTTTCTTCTCTCATCACACTTCTCTTTCTGACACTGTCTCCAGCATTCCAAGTTTCCCATTCCAACTTTCCCTCCAATTCTCCATCTTCTGAAAGCTTTGATTTTTCCACAAAATCTTATCAACTTCCTTTCCCTTTTCCATTCATTTTCAACTGTCTTATGTCAACAAGATCTCCTTTTTCTCAAGCTATCTCAGACCATCTCAGCTCTTCTTGTTCTGTATTCTGACTGATCTCTTCTCTGACTCATCTTCTCATTTCTTTTGTCCACAACTCTTTTATCTCATCTCATCCATATCTTCATCTCTTACTTTTCACTCCTTTTCATTCTGTCTTTATAATTGTTTCTCATGTCCTGTAATTCTTCTTTTTTTCAAGAGCTTCCTTTCTCATATCATTTTCTTTTTGTATAACTCTTGTCCCTCTCCCAACATCTCCCTCTTCATATCCATCCCCATCAAGACCTTCAGATTCATTTGTAAGTTTCTCATTACATCTTCACCTTTTGTAATTGTTCAACTCACCATTCTCCTTCAGATCCTCATCATGAACATACCTTCCCATTTCAACTCTCAGTACTCATCTTGTCTTTCCAGCTCTTTTGATTTCCTGTATCACCTGCTCTCTGATGTCATCAGATATTTAATTCTTCACTGTATTATTTGATTCATTCAGCTTTTCAGCACTTTTCTCACCCAAGCTTTCCATTGTTTTCCACATCTAATTCCTTCCTCTTTTCTTCTTTTTCTTTCTATTTCAACTCTTTCCTCCATCCACATTTTGTTGATGCCACTCATCAATCTGTCTCTTCATGTTCAATTCTTTCACTGAAGGAACATCTTTCCAACATGTTGAGGATCTTGGTTTCCAGATGTAATCTCTTCTCCTTTCTGATTCAGTTGTGAGTATTTTGTGACAAATCACACACTGAGGCTTCACTACACCTTTATCAGTGATCTTGTCCTCCATGTTTCATCATGTTCTTTTCTTATTAGAAGCCATCACTGTGTGTGCACAAACCTGCTATTTCTCACCCTATGTCATCACCCATGTTGTTTGTTATGAGTGTGTGTTGTTTTTGTTATTATTATGTGTGTACAGCAGATATTATTTACCTTCTTAATATATTCATGTGCAGCTTCTTGTGTTGTGTATGTGTGTGTGTTGTTCATATTAATCTAATATTCATAAAACTATTATGTCACACATATTTCAATGTTGTAATGTAATGTCTTTCTTAAAATCATGAATATTCCTTGCTGACCACTTCCACGTCTATTTCCCATTTCATACATACACATCTTCCTTATTTTTTTTTTTTATTCTTCTTCCCACATCATCCCCTTCTTTTTTTTCCAGTCACTCATATTGCTATCAGGTTCCCCTTCTCTTCTGTTTTCCAGCAAGTTGCATTCACAAACTGTCTGTCAAATCTCTTAAGTCAGGCACCATTTTTGTTGCAGCCCTCTGTACTTTCTCTAGTTTCCTTATGTGTTTCTTTAAGTTCATAGCCCACTGTATTGTTGCATATTCAAGCCTCGGTCTTATCATTGCAGTAATTATTTTCTTCATCATTTCTTCATCTAGATATACGAACGCCACTCTTATGTTCCTCAATAAGTTCAATACTTCTCCAATTATTTTGTTTATATGTCTCTCTGGCGATAGGTCATTGGTAATTGTCACCCCAAGGTCTTTTTCTTCATGACTGGTTTTATGTCTTCATTTCCTATCTTGTACATACTCCTGATTCTTCTTTCACTCTTGCCAAACTCTATTTTCTTGCATTTTGTCGTGTTGAACTCCATTTGCCATGTACAGCTCCATTTCCATATTCTGTCCAAGTCTTCCTGGAGTAGTTCGCAATCTTTGTCACATCTCACTTTTCTTAACAATTTTGCATCGTCTGCAAATAGGCTCACATAACTGGACACCCCATCCACCATGTCATTTATGTAGACTGCGAACATTACTGGTGCCAACACTGATCCCTGTGGAACTCCACTCTCCACCAATCCCCATTCTGATGGTCTGTCCTTAATTATTGTTCTCATTTCTCTTCCTACCAAAAGTCTTCCATCCATTTTAGTAAACTGCCATGCACTCCTCCTACCATTTCAAGTTTCCAGATCAGTCTCTGGTGTGGTACCTTATCAAAGGCCTTTTTTAAATCCAGATATATTCCATCAGCCCAACCATCTCTTTCCTGTATTACATCTATCACCCTCGAATAGTAACATATCAGGTTTGTCGTGCATGAACGCCCTTTCCTAAAACCAAATTGACACTCACAAAGTATGTCATTTTTCTCCAAGAAGTCTGTCCATCTAGTCTTCACCACCCTCTCACACATCTTAGCTACCACACTTGTAAGTGACACTGGTCTATAGTTCAATGGGTCTCTCTTGTTACCTGATTTATAGATTGGGACAATGTTAGCTCTTTTCCAGTCTTGGGGCACTACGCCTTCCCTTAATGAGGCATCAATTACTTCACAAACTTTTTCTGCCAATTGCTCCCTGCATTCTCTTAAAATCCATCCTGATACCCCATCAGGTCCCACAGCTTTTCTCACTTCTAAACTCCCCATCATGTTCTTGATCTCCTCCACAGTTACTTGAAACTCCTTCATAATCCCTTTCTGTTCCATTACCAGTGGTTTGTCAAAAGCAGTCTCCTTTGTGAATACCTTCCGAAAGCATCCATTCATAGCCTCTGCCATTTCCCTGGGATCTTCACTGTATACTCCATTTACTTCTAAACTTTCAATACTTTCTCTATTTTTGATGTTGTTGTTCACATGTCTGTAAAAAGCCTTGGTTGGTCTTTACATTTATCAATTATATCCTTTTCTTGTTTCTTTCTTTCTTCTCTTCTAATCAACACATATTCATTTCTTGCTCTTTTGTAACTTTCCCACTGCTTAATCCGTCTTTTCCTTCTCCACCTCTTCCATGCATCCTCTTTTCTTGTTCTAGCCTTTTCACATCTATCGTTAAACCAGTCCTGCTTTCCAACTTCTCTATGTTGTCTTATTGGTACAAATTTTTCTCACCTTCTTTGTATATTTTTATAAATTCCTTCCACTTTTCATTTGCTCCTTAGCACTCTTGAATTTCATCCAATTTGTCTCTTGAAAGAATTTCTTTAGGTTTCCAAAATCTGTCTTGGCATAATTCCATCTTCCCACTTTATATTCTTCATTTCTTCTAGATTTCTCTTCGTCTATCACCTTGAACTCCAAAACTGCATGATCACTCTTTGCTAAAGGGCACTCCACCCTCATCTCCTCAATGACCATTGGCTCTGTACTAAAGACCAAGTCCAGTCTTGACGATGCTCCTCTCCTCCAAACCTAGTATCTTCTTTGACCCACTGAGTTAACACATTTTCCATTGCCAGTGTCAATAGTGTATTTCCCCATGTTGTCTCTGATCCTTCCATTGACCAGTCCTCCCAACACACCTCTTTACAATTAAAATCTCCCATCATTATAGTTCGTTCACAGCCACCCAACATTTCTTCCAGACATGTTCCTGTATCACTTATCATTTCTTCATATTCCTGTACTGACCATGCATTTGTCTTAGGTGGTACGTACACCACTATGTAGTGCCTCTTTTTCCTTCATTAGTTTCTGCTCTGATCTTTAGCACTTCTGCCTTTCCCATACCTTTTTCACTTGATCCACCTTTATATCTTTTTAACCAGCAACATCACTCCTCCTCCCATCTTACCTACTCTATTTCTTTTCCAAACGTTATATTTCCTTCTCCAACCTTCATCAGGTCTTCTCCCTCTCTCAGTTTTGTTTCAGTAAGACCCACAATATCTGGGTTCTTGTCCCTCAAGTAATCGTTGAGTTCTAAAATCCCGATATCACTCCATTTATGTTGGAATACATTACATTTCGCTCATATGTAAGTTTCTTTAGTCCTTTCTTGCTGTACTTTTCTGGGTTATGAACCACTTCCTCAGTCTCATATCCAAGATTCTCCAGAAAAACTCTTTCTTCTCTCTTCTGTCCTCTCTTCATTTTTTTCAAAGCCTCCTTTCTCAACTCATTTAACATTTCTCTTTCCTTTTCACCGAGATCTCTTCTCAACCAAATCTTCCTTGTTGTTTCCTGCTGGGCTAGCCTCCATGACTTCTCCACCAATTCATCTACATCCTTTTGTGACTTAAGTTTGATTCTTATTGGCCTCATACCTTCTCTTGTGAACTTTCCAATTCTATGGAAGTCCTCTATTTCTTGTACTAGGTCTTTTCCTCCTCTTGCACCACATTAATGATATTATTTATCACCTTTTTATGTTTTTCTCTCTCCATTTTACTCGGTGTCTTATCCTCCTCCACACCAAATATCACCACACATCTCTTTTTGTCTACAGTTTCCCTCACCAATGTCTCATTTGACTTAATAACCTTCACCACTTTCTCAGCTATCTTCTCTTCTATGATCTGTTGATCTATAATTTCAGCAAGGCCCAAAGTTTTCTCCCCTGACTCTTTGATTTCCTTTTCCAGACTTGCAACTTTGTAATTTACCTCCTTTCTTTCCACTTCCTGACTTTTTTCCATTCAGCCTGCTTCTCCATCACTTTTCCTAGAGATTCTCCACATTTTTCGCAATTCACTTTAATTAGCTTAACTTCCTCTTTCAGTGCTGCATTTTCCTTCTTCATATCGGCACAGTCTCTTTTACATTGTCATAACTCGTTTCCAGGCCCTCATACTTTTCAAACAGTTTTTCAATTTTACCTTCTAACTCCAGAATTTTCTTCACATAAGTGCTCTTCTCCATTATTCCTTGAAACCCTGTGAAGTCTGATTCCTCTTTCGAGTTCACGGCCGCCATGTTGCGCAGACGTAAACAAACCAGCTGATGGCTCAAACGCAGGCTACAGTTTATATTTACCTTCACTGGACATTATTTTGCTAATCAACAGTTAACATGACTATATGGAGACGGGACAAACATTACCAGCTCCTTTCCCACCTTGGTTACTCTTAGGTAACTGTAGAATTATAGATGATTGCTCTGGAGCTCAGCGACCACCTCCGCCATCGACGATGTCCCGTGTGTGTGTGTGTGTGTGTGTGTGTGTGTGTGTGTGTGTGTGTGTGTGTGTGTGTGTGTGTGTGGCAATGTAAATCTCTTAAAATAATAAAATAGATAAATAGATAATAGAAAAATGTGGAGAATAATGAGAAAATTTAAAGAAATAAAATGGAAGTAATTCACGACTGTCTCTCTCTCTCTCTCTCTCTCTCTCTCTCTAGGAACAATGGCTCAAGAATCTGCTCCAGGAGTGTTACCCAAGGAGAAAGGTCACATATTCTGCCTCAACAATGACCTGACTTTGGACTGCACCATGGACAAGGTCAGAAACATAAGAACATAAGTAAATGAAGGAAGCTGCAAGAGGCCGTCAGGTCTACACGTGGCTGTTCCTGTATGAACACCACTACCTATATTTTCCACCTGTCATCCCCATCCATACATCTGCCTCATCTTTTTTTAACCTCTTCAGTACCATCACGCGTTTCCATATTCCTTTTGCTTACTATTTGGTGATTTTATACAGCTTCAGAAACTTATCCAGGTGACTAATTTAGTGAAGTTTGTGGCCATTAATCTCCTGACCTTCATAGATCCTTACTTATGTCATTGAAATGGTCTAATCATACACAAATCTAAAGGTAAAAATGTAACCCAGTACTGAAGGGATTAACTTAGCATTAACAACCTAACTGCCGAGTCCATTCCATTCATCAACCACTCTGTTAGTGAGCCACTCCTTCCTGTCTCTTCCTCAAACCTATTTCTTTTCAGTCTTGAACCCATTAGTTCTGGTGCTTATCCTAAGAACTTTGCTTATGTCCCCTTTGTTATGATTCCTATACCACTTTATAAATACTTCCATCAGGTCCCCTCTTACTGTTATAACCTTTCACTGTTATGACTCCTAAACCACTTGAGGACTGCCATCAGGTCCCCTTTACTGTTATGACTCCTAAACCACTTGAGGACTGCCATCAGGTCCCCTTTACTGTTATGACTCCTAAACCACTTGAGGACTGCCATCAGGTCCCCTTTACTGTTATGACTCCTAAACCACTTGAGGACTGCCATCAGGTCCCCTTTACTGTTATGACTCCTAAACCACTTGAGGACTGTCATCAGGTCCCCTTTACTGTTATGACCCCTAAACCACTTGAGGACTGCCACCAGATCCCCTTTACTGTTATGACCCCTAAACCACTTGAGGACTGCCATCAGCTCCCCTTTACTGTTATGACCCCTAAACCACTTGAGGACTGCCATCAGGTCCCCTTTACTGTTATGACCCCTAAACCACTTGAGGACTGCCATCAGGTCCCCTTTACTGTTATGACCCCTAAACCACTTGAGGACTGCCATCAGGTCCCCTTTACTGTTATGATCCTTACACCACTTGAGGACTGCTATCCGGCCACTTGAGGACTGCCATCAGGTCCCCTCTCATTGTTATAACTCCTACACCACTTTAGGACTGTTATCAGGTCCTCTCTTAACCTAGGTCTCTAAGGAATGCAAATTTAATGTCTTCAATCTCGCTTCATTGGGAACGTCCCTCATCCCCTGTGTCCTTTTAGTCATTCTTTGCAGTGATTCTAACAGACATATCTTTCTTATGATGTGGGGACCAAAACTTTACAGCATAATCTAGATGCGGTCTAACCAAAGCCAAATATAACTCTAATATTACTTCGGTACTTCCGCCTTTAACAATGCAAAAAATTAATCCTAATATCCTATTTTGGCTTATTTGTAGCCTCTAGACTATTATGCATTGTTTACTTGGAAAGAGATCGGTGGTAACTATAACTTCTAAATCTTTCTTGTATCCTGAACCTGATAGATTGATTGATATATTTTTTGTTGCATTAACCCGTTCAGTACTAGGACACATTCTTACCTTGAGATTTGTGTACAATTAGACTATTTTACTGACACTACGAAGGGTTTATGGAGGTCAGAAGATTAATGGCCACAGTTTTCATTATTTTAACCCCTTCAGTACTGGGACACATTCTTACCTTGAGATTTGTGTACAATTAGACTATTTTATTGACATTACGAAGGGTTTATTGAGGTCAGAAGATTAATGGCAACAGTCTTCACTATTTTAATCCCCACACATGAATTTCTGAAACTATAAAATGGCCAATTAGTCACCAGAATGAATATGGAAAGGCATCATGATATTGAAGGGGTTAATAATGAAATACAACAAAAACAAAGGAGGAGGATGGACCTTGCCACCCACCACCTGAACAAAGACATGAGCTTTGTAATTTGTTAACATAACATAACATAACATAAATAATAGGATAACAAAGGGCCACCAGGGCCCATCTAGGTTATCCTGTATCAGTCACACAGCAACCTCGTCATCGGTACTTAAAGATACACTTACAAGTACACAATACATTATATACTAATTCTAAATATTTGGCCCATTAACAGGGCTAAGTCCTGCAGCGAAATCCTCTACAATTTGTGGTCCCCATACATGGGGATCATGTCTTGTTTAACTATAGTAAATTTCTTATAAAAACTATCAAGCAGTGCTATACATAATTATAAATCTAATAAATTTAAGTGCTTATCTAATCTGTTTTTAAACATTATCAAACTAGTGCTATTTACAACCATCTTTGGCAATACATTCCAGAAGTCTACCACCCTATGACAAAAGAAATATTTTCTTATATCTAACCTGCAGCCTTGCTTTCTAATCTTCCTGCCATGATTTCTAGTCCTATTTCCCTCCTCTAAGGTAAAGAAAGATCTCACATCTATGTAGTTTGTATCTGAGAACATTTTAAATAACTCTATCATATCCCCTCTTATACATCTCCTCTCAAATGAAAACATGTTTAATTCCTTTAATCTATCTCTATACTCCAGGTGCTTTAATGCTGGTATCATCCTAGTTGCTCTTCTCTGAACTGCTTCTAACATGTTGATATCCTGCCTATAGTGGGGTGACCAGGCCTGTATGCAATACTCTAAATGCGGCCTAACATAGGAATTATATAAGCTACGCACCACTTCCTTACTTTTATAACTAACATTTCTATTTATAAAACCCAGGATCCTTTTTGCCCTATTTCTTGCTTATAAACATTGTTTTGAAAATTTCATAGTCCTGTCTATCACTACTCTTAAATCCTTTCCTTCCTCTACTGCCTCTAGCCAACATCCCTCCATCTCATAGCTAAAGCTTGTGTTGTCTTTACCTAAATGCATAACCTGACACTTTTTAGAATTAAACTCCATTTGCCACCTGTCTGCCCATGCTATCAGCCTGTCCAGGTCTCGTTGTATTCTGTTTATGCTAAGTACAGATTCCCTCTATATACCTACACGCCAAGTACTTTGCATTAATTAACGTTAAACTGCATTTGCCATCTGTCTGTCCATTGTTTCATCATATCCAAATCTGCCTGCAAGGTCAGGCTAGTGATATTCACCCATTGATATAATTTATTTAACTATTATTAATTCACCAGTCTGTTTATAAATTTTATTTTTATTAATCGTACAAAAAAAAAAAAAAAAACTCAAGAAATGCATAGATAAAAAAAATGTGCCTTAAGAAATATTAACATTGTCCATTTAAAGGTCATTTTTCATATATTAATTCCTTTATTTTGTTTATTTATTTATTTACTTTATTATTATTATATATATTTTTTTGAGAACTGAAGAAAGTTACATTTTCTTTGAAGAGCAGAACAACTAACAAGAACTAAAAAGAACAATTTACAACTGATATTTGTGTCATGTTTTAGGGAGAAAGTTCCTATTTTAGTGTATCATTATCATCATCATCATCTGGGCAATCTTAATCTTGATCTTGGCACATTGCAGATCTCACTCAGCAATGGGTTGGCCTGGAGTCATGACAAGAAGACCTTTTACTATATAGACTCCATGGCTTACTCTGTGGACGCCTTTGACTACGATATTGGAACCGGGAAGATAGGTGAGAGATTCCCCCACACTTTTTTTTTTGTTTTGTAAGACGTGTAATGGCCAAGAATGAACAAAAGAGGCCCACTAAAGGGTTCAAGTCACAGGTAAGGGGAAATATAGAAGCAAGCAAAAAGTTCTAGCGTTTACCAGTTAAAGGGATGAAAGATTGGGGATACTAGTTAATTCTTGCATTAGGGAGTGGGCAGGGCAGAGTTAACAACAGAAAGGGATGAGAGATTGAAAATACTGGTTAATTCTTGCATTAGGGAGGTGGACAAGGCAGATTCAATTAAAGAAAGTGATGAAAGACTGAGAATACTGGTTAGTTCTTGCATTAGGAAGGTGCGTAAGGCAGAGTTAACTAGAGAAAGAGATGAAAGACTGAGAATACTGGTTAGTTCTTGCATTAGGAAGGTGGGCAGGGCAGAGTTAACTAGTGAAAGAGATGAAAGACTGAGAATACTGTTTAGTGTTTGGTTAATGAAAGTGGAAGTTTTCCTGTGAAAGTGATTGACATTTGATAACTTTTGCATTACAGAGATGGACAGTATAGACCAGTATTTCCTCTGACATAATAATAAAAATAAAAAAAATAGAAAGTTAAAAGATGCAATTTTTTTTTACTTGTTGATCAACGAATGAGATCGTCCAAACCAGAGAGGAAGTTTTGGTGTGGGTTAAAGTTTGGAGGACAACGACAGTGCTGTCATCTGTTGGAAGCGAGTACTTTCATAGAAAACGTTGTTAGGAGTAACTTAAAATTTCTCCCATGCTTCCTTCCCCCCTACCCCCTATTTTTCCCTGCATTCTCTCGTGGTTATGAACTTATAAGGCAAATAAAACATGTTATATATATATATATATATATATATATATATATATATATATATATATATATATATATATATATATATATATATATATATATATATATATATATATATATATATATATATATATATATATATATATATATATATATATATATTGCGTTTTCTGCCCGCCTCCGCCTGGGCCACACCATACTGCTTACTTGCATTGCATACGTCGACTCTCGTGACCACTTCTGCCCTTGGTGTAGGACTACCCCTGAGGCCATGGAACATTTCCTGCTTCAATGCCCACGCTTCCTCTCTCAACATACTGCATTATATGCTCCCGGCTCTCCGCCCTGGCCATCACAACACTCGACCTGCCCACCCTCTTGGCGGCCTCAGGCGTCCACCCTCCTGGCAACCTGCTGTTCTTCGCCTTACTTGTGCCTTCTTGAGGAAGACCGGCCAGCTACCACGCCTGTGATACCCACACAGGACTACCCCAGGGCTCATAAGGATTCAAAAGAGGCCACGAAAATCTATGGATCCTTATGAGCCCTGGTGTACTCCTGTGTGGGTATCACAGGCATGGTAGCTGGCCAGTCTTCCTCAAGAAGGCACAAGTAAGGCAAAGAACAGCAGGTTGCCAGGAGAGGTGGACGCCTGAGGCCGCCAGGAGGGTGGGCAGGTCGAGTGTTGTGATGGCCAGGCGAGAGCCGGAGCGAGTGCAGTATGTTGAGAGAGGAGGCGTGGGCATTGAAGCAGGAAATGTTCCATGGCCTCAGGGGTAGTCCTACACCAAGGGCAGAAGGGGTCAGAAGACAGACATAGGCAATGCAAGTGAGCACTGAATGTGGTGTGACCCAGGAGGAGGCGGGCAATGGTTGATGTCCCTTGCGCTCCTTACCATGACTGACTGACTGTTTGAATCTTGTAATGGCGCTCATCCTTCCCCGCTGATGGACCCCCCATCCCTTACCCCCTTACTACCTGCGACCCGCACACTATCTGTTAGAAGCGAGGTTCCCTAATCAATTCCTCCAGCCCGCCCATTGAACCCATATATCTTCCCTAGAATCCTTGGTCCAAACACACTAACCAACACGACTGGAACCTGTTAAAGTTGCAAAAATTGTTACACTGTCATTTGAAATATAAACACATTCAAAACCCAAATAACATAAAGTAAGGGAACAGAAATTACAGGAAGCCATGAAGCCTACTCTGTCTGTCACAAGGAGGCTGAACAACAGGACGCAGTGTGACGTCATAAAAATGATGCCAGCGCGCTGTTGGTCTGCTACTGCCCCTACCCCTTTTACCAGCCGCCCAAAGAAAATTCATGGGAACGCCCGAGTTATGCTCTTTATTTTCCATCTTATATCCATGTTTCGAGGCTGCCCACCATATATGTGACCTTAAAAGAGTCGTAATAGCAGTCCCCGTAGGAAATACATCTGTCTGTCAATATCTCTCTCATCCACCATGACCCAATCGTCACGACCCGACCCCTTCCCTTGTATACACTTCTACAACAATAAAGTTATCAATCAATCAACCCCAGTAACTTCCACTGCATGCTGTTCAAGTACAGAAATGTGAAAACAGGCTTAAAAACCCCAATAACTTCCACTTTGGCCTCTTCAGCTATAGAACCATGAAAACACCTTTGAAAATGCTAATAACTTTCATTGTAGCCTGTTAAAGTATCACTGGAACCATGAAAATCACAATAACTTCCACTGCAGCCTGTTCAACTATAGATCCATGAAAAATATTTGAAAATTCCAATAATTTACACTGCAACATGTTAAACTATAACTGGAACCATGAAAACATAGTTGAAAATTCCAGTAACTTACACTGCAGCCTGTTAAACTATAGAACCATGAAAATACCCTTGAAAACCACAATAACTTCCATTGCAGCCTGTTAAAGTGTCACTGAAACCATGAAAACACCCTTGAAAATCCCACAAACTTCCACTACAGCCTGTTAGACTATAGAACAATGAAAACACCATTGAAAACTACAATAACTTCCACTGCAGCCTACAAAACCACAGCATCTTGAAAACACCCTTGGAAACAACAAAATATTCTCACTACAATCTGATAAAGCTGCAGAATACAAGAAGTATAAGTAACCTGAATAATGCTGTCAGATAATGAAATGAAGAAAAAAAAATCAGTAAATAAATAAAAAATTAATAATGATAATAACATAAAGAAACCTAATGTATCTTATCCTATATTTTTTTCCAGGTAACCGACGTCAGGTTGTGGATTTCAAGGCAGTGGGATTAGACCCTGATATTCCTGATGGCATGTGTATTGACAGCAATGGTGACCTGTGGGTAGCCTGCTTCTATGGGGCCAAGGTGTGTGTGTGTGTGTGTGTGTGTGTGTGTGTGTGTGTGTGTGTGTGTGTGTGTGTGTGTGTGTGTGTGTGTGTGTGTGTGTCCCTAGTTGTGTATTACAGGAGAATGCTCGTGCTGTCCTGTCTCCATACCTATAGTCATCCAGTTTACCATATAAGTGCGCCATATTCTAGTTTAAGTAAAATCGTGTATTCTATTAATTTTTTCATCTCTTCATCGTCTATATAGGTAAATGCCCATTTCATTTTTCTTAGTAACTCATTTGTTTCCCCATTTATGCTGTTGTTGTTGTTTATGTGTTTTTCTGGTGATAAATTGTCTACCCAGGTCTTTCTCCTCTTTTGTTTCCTGAATTTCTGCTCTTGCCACAGTGTAAGATCTCTTCTTGTCTCTTTTTGCTCTTCCCAAGTTCCATCACTTTGCACTTTTTTGCATTAAATTCCATTTCCCATTTGTTGCTCCAGTTGTGTGTCTTATTCAAGTCTTTGTGTAGCATTTCACAATCCATGGTGTCATTTTCCACTGGCTTCAGTAACTTTGTGTCATCTGCAAATAAGCTTGTATAACTGTCCACCTCATCTACCATATCATTGATATACACTGTGAACATTACTGGGGCCAAAACCATTCCCTGTAAAACTTCACTTATAATTCTACACCATTTTTATTCTTCACCTTTTATCACTGTTCTCATTTCTCTGTCCTTGAAGAAATCTGTTTTTCAGTCCAATACTTTTTCCCTGTAAACCATCCACCCACTATGTTTTTAATTTTCCATAGCAATCTCTGATGTGGTACTTTATCAAAAGCTTTTCTTAGATCAAGTAGACACAATCTGCCCATCCATCCCTCTCCTGAATTATATCTATTGCTCTACTGTAAAAACTTAGTAAGTTTGACACAAGATCTTCCACTTCTGAAGCCAAATTGTCATCCAGTTATTGTATGTGACTCTTCTAGCTGTTGCATCCATCTGTCTTTAAATATTTTTTCCAGCTATTTTTGCAAACTTGCTTCTTAAGGACACTGGTTTGTAGTTTATGGTTCTTCTTTGTTACCTCAAAACTTTATTTGACCTTTTCCAGTCTAGAGGGAATTTTCCTTCTTTAAAAGAACATATCATGATGTTTTGTAATATCTCTGCCAGCTGGTCATGACACTCACTTAGTATTCAGTTTGACATCCCATCTGGTCCTTGAGCTTTATTCACATCCAAGGTTTTATAATCTTCCTGATTTTTTTGACTTCCACATAGATCTTCCTCGTTTCCTTATCCTGTGACCTGTTTGTGTCCCTTCACACTTGTTTTCTTTGGTGAATACTGATTGGAAGCACCTATTCATTATTTCTGCCTGTGATCTTGCATCCTTGTATATGACATTATCAACTTTTATATATGTCATTATCAACTTTTAATCTATCTATTGTTTGCTTTCTTTCATGTTCCCATTAATATATTTGTATAATAGTTTTGGCCCATATTTGCATTTGTCGACTATGTCTTTCCCATAGTTCCCTTGTTCCTCTTTTAGTGTCTGGACATATTCATTTCTTACTACCTTAAATTCTTCCTGATTATAAAGTCCTCCTCTTTTCTCTCCATCTATTACATGCTGCTTCCTTTTTCACTTTTGCTAACTTATATCTGATACTATACCAGTCTTCCCTTCTCTCTCCCTCAGTGAATCTAATTTTGGGGACAAATCTTTTAATCCCTTCATTATAAACATTCAGAAACAAATCCCACTTCTGCTGTACATTATTTGCTGTGTCTAGTTGATTCCACTCAGCTTCTGCAAAGTATTCCTTTAACTTTGCAAAGTCTGCCTTCCCATAATCTATCTTCCATTTTTGTGAGGTTCATTCTTATTTACTGCTGAGCTGGTCTAGGATGAATTCAATTAACAGATGTTCGCTTTTCTGTAGAGGGCACTGATAATTTATTTCTACAATGATGTCTATCTCTGTAGTAAACAATAGGTGAGCCTCAATGCCTCCTCATTTCCTCCAACTCTTGTAGTTTCCTAAATCCATTGTGTCATAGTGTTAATCATTATTAGGTTTAGTAGTGTATATCCCCACGACTCTTCTCCTTCTTGTGTGGTGCCATTCTCCCAGCATACTTCCTTGCAGTTGAAGTCACCCATAAGTGTTACATTCCTGCTTTCTTGCAATATTTTCTTTAAAAAATTATCTGTATCTCTCAACATTTCTTTATGCTTTTCTTGATTCCATGCATTAGTTTTTGGTGGTACATGTGCTCTTGCAACATCTCTTTTTCCCTCTTCCTTTCCTTTTATCTTAATTTTGGTTCCTTCTGCCATACCTTCTCCCATCTCAACATTTTCCACTGGTATTTCTTGGTCAGTAACTCCAGTCCTCTCATTTTCTTACTATTCCTAGATCTTAACCACATATTGTAATTTCCATCTCCAACATTTATATTTTCTGCTGGCACCTAACCTTTCCCTACCTAACCTAACCTAACCTTACTTTACCTTACCTAACCAAAGTCTCCCCTGAACAGGTGATCTGCATTGACCCAACAACACGCAAGATCAAGCGCAAAATCACAATGCCAACCAAGAACATAACCTCAGTCTGTTTTGGAGGTCATGACTATTCTACCCTTTATGTGACCTCTAGCAGCCTTGGCCTGACCCCTGAAGAGGTCAAAGAGCAGCCAGCCGGGGCCACCTTTGCTGTGACAGGACTCGGGGTGAAAGGAATCGCTCCAGATGAGTTTGTTGTTGATGAAGAGGTGCTTAAAAGGAAGTTGGGGTGAAGGATAACAGTGAAAGATTGGTGTGGGATGAGAGAGGAGTGAGAGAATAGGAAGCTAAGGGAAAGATGAGGGGGAAAGGAGTGCGGAGAGAAGGAAAAGGTTTGGCAGTAATCAAAGGAATAAATTTTGGTGTTGATTTGTGGGTAAATGAATGAGTTTTCTTTACTTTTTGTTTAGTAAAAGATAATAATGGAATAATTTTGTTTAGTTTTGGCTTATTAAAGGAATAATTTTTTTTTATTTCTTTGTTTATTAAAGGAATTAGTTTACTTTTTGATATTCAGGAAAGAAATAATTGTTGTCTCCTTTGGCTTATTGAAAGAAATCATTGTTTTGTTTATTTTTCACTTATTAAGGAATCATTTAGTTTATTTTTGTTTAAGTAAAGGAATCATTGTAGATTTTACTTTATTGATTTATTAGTAAATTAATCATCATTTCTATCACTTTATAATGAGGATAATTAAAGGAATGTTCTGTTACATCTTTTTATCTTATTTAATTCCAAGAATATCACATTTCTTCTTATATTCACTTCAAGGAATATTGTTTTGCTGCCATTTACTTCAAGAAATGGTAACTTCTGGAACATTTTTCACAGTACTAACTAAAAGAATGTTATCTTTTTGGTGATATTTCAGGGAATGTTAGAGTTCTTGTTTGTTTTTAGTAAAGGAATTTTGCTAAAGTGTTTTTATCATGTTACATATGCACACACACACACACACACACACACACACACACACACACACACACACACACACACACACACACACACACACAGCACAAGACTGCATAGTAAGAAGCTGAGGAAGGGAAGATATGTAAGAGATATTAAAAAGTATAGTTTCCCGCAAAGATGTGTTGAGACGTGGAACAGTTTGAATGAAGAAGTACAAGTAGTGTCTGCAATGAGTGAGCATACTTTTAAAGTAAGATTGGATAAGTGTAGATATGGAGACGGGGCCACACGAGCATAAAGCCCAGGCCCTGTAAAACTACAACTAGGTAAATACACACACACACACACACACACACACACACACGGCGTATAAATCATTCCGCCTTTCCGTTTATCCTGCAACAATTAATGTGGTAGAATGCTCGGCTCACAACCGAGAGGGTCCAGGTTCGAATCCCGGAAAGCGGCGAGGCAAATGGGCAAGCCTCTTAATGTGTAGCCCCTGTTCACCTAGCAGTAAATAGGTATGGGATGTAACTCAAGGGGTTGTGGCCTCGCTTTCCCGGTGTGTGTTGTGTGTGATGTGATCTCAGTTCTACCCAAAGATCGATCATTATGAGTTCTGAGCTCTTCTAGTAGAGGAAAGGCTGGCTGGGCAACCAGAAGACAACCGTGGTGAATAAAACACACACACACACACACACACACACACACACACACACACACACAGAGACCAAGAAGGGAAAAGGACGAAATGAAATCAGTAAAAGACCTACTAAAACATCTAAATGACGAGGATAGACAGAACTTAGAAGAGGAAGTAGAAGAAATCCATAGAATGGGACCATATCAAGAAGGAACAGTGAGACCAATTAAGATATTACTAAAATCACAAGCAGCAGCAGAAGAAGTACTATATAGAAAAACAAAACTCAGAGAAACAGAAGGTTATATATATATATATATATATATATATATATATATATATATATATATATATATATATATATATATATATATATATATATATATAGAAAAATAGAAACGAAGAGGAAAGGAAGAGACACAATGAAGTGAGTTATAGCATTTAAAATAAAAACATTTCTCACTGGACATACAAGACACAGCCTCTCCGTGGGTGCTAGAGAGAGAGAGAGGAGTGCAGCCAATCAGCGCCCAGCTTTTAAACCCGCCTCGACACCAAGAATATAGGTTAAGTAAACAAGGTATACCACTACTACTACTACTGCTACTATTACTACTACTACTACTACTACTACTACTACTACTACTACTACTACTACCACCACCATACTACTACCACTACTACCACCATTACTACTGCCACTACTACTACCATTACTACTATTACTAGTAATACTACCATTACTACTACTACTACTACTACTACTACTACTACTACTACTACCTGTTTGTTTACAGATCTTATGACGAAGTTAATAATAATAATAATAACACAAAAAAAGATTTGTCCTTGTATTGTTAAAAAAGATTACATAAATACATATATACATTACACACACACACACACACACACACACATATGTACAAATGGATGAGAGAGAGAGAGAGAGAGAGAGAGAGAGAGAGAGAGAGAGAGAGAGAGAGAGAGAGAGAGAGATTAAAAATAACTAAAATAAAAAAAACAACAGGAACAATAAGAATAATAATAATAAGAAGAAGAAGAAGGAGATGAAGGAGACAAAGAAGAAGAAGAAGAAGAAGAAGAAGAAGAAGAAGAAGAAGAAGAAGAAGAAGAAGAAGACTACAGAAAGAGGAAGAAGATTTTTTTGACAGGGCTTTCCAAAAAATAACATAAAGAAACAATTTGAGCAGAAAAAGAAAGAAAGCAGGTAAAATCTCTCTCTCTCTCTCTCTCTCTCTCTCTCTCTCTCTCTCTCTTCTCTTCTTTGTCTTCCTTCTCTTCCTGCCTCTTCTGTGTAAGCAAATAAATAAATGTGATAGAAAAATAATGCTATAAAAAAGAAGGAGAAAAAAGATGAAAGGAATAAGAAAAGGTAAGGATGACAAGGATGAAAAATGAAAGTATAGTAAAAAAGAAAAAGAAATAAAAAATAAATATAAAAATAGGAGGAGGAGAGAAAAACAGATAATAGGAATAAGAAAAGAGGATGAAGAATGAAAAATAGTAAAAAAGAAAAACAAAAATCAAATTGAGAAAAGAAAGCGAAAAAGAAATAGCTTAAAAAATACAGGATAAAATCAATAAAAATCTTCACAAGAGGCTTCCAAACCTGTCAATGACTATCCAAAGTCTCTTAAAATCCTACAGAAATTACACAAAAGCTTCGGAAAGCCATCCCGTACCTTTCTTAACCACTCTTCACCATCCAGACCCATTCAAAACAATTACAGGTAACTCTCAATTTACACAATACATGTGTTCCAAGAGGCATCACGTATTTAAAAATTGGTGTAAAACATGCATCTGTATTTCCGAATTCCTACAACTTGTCTTCTTTTAAGAGGGAGGTATCGAGGCATTTGCTCCCCTAATTCTGGCTGACGGTTTTGGCACTCTTTAAACTTTTTAGAGAGCCATCACTCAAGTGGGCTTTTTTTTAACTTTCTTTTTTTTTTGCGCTCAGCTGGCCCTCTTCCCTACGTAAAAAAAAAAAAAAAAAAAAAAAAAATAATTCTCCTAAGAAACAATAGATAATATGGGGGATGCGGGATATGGTCTAAATCATGTATAGGCAAACTGATCACGTAAATTTAATCAATCATAATATTTTTTCGGTCGGGGATTAACAAAAACACGTAGATTAAACACGTGTAAATCAAGAGTTGCCCGTATGTGAATCTTTTGAAAAACTTCCACATTCTACTACAACCTTCCACACGAGACATATCTTAAAAAAAATAATAATAAATAAATAAATAAATAAGATAAAAAAATAAAAAATAAAAAAATAAAAAAATAAAATAATGCAATATATTTCATAACTGTCCACAAGGCATAGAGTCCAGTACCTTCCAAAGTCTACTCAAATTTTCCTGCTCCACACTTGCCTCGTGGCTGGAGAGAATTTCCGCACTCTCTCTCTCTTACTCTTTCTCTCACCATCTCTCCCCCAGCGCCTCTCTCTCTCATCTCTCACTATGCATTACTCTCCCACGCACTTATTCACCACACCAAATGCTCAAGCAATGCACAGACAAGGCAGGAAAATAATTAATAATGGTGGAATATTTGAAACTAACTAATTACTGTGCGTTTCTTCACACACACACACACACACACACACACACACACAAAACTCTTCCAAAACCTATTGAAAGAATAAACCTGAGGGCATTTCAAGAACCATCCACAATCATATGAACCATCCACAATGTACCTTTCACTCTCACAGCAGTTTTCCCAGCAGTCCACCAGCAAGACTTCGCTCCATTTCTTCAAACTTCTTCATATTGACTGCTATGCTGGCCACCATCTGTTCTGCCGTCTTGTTTTGTCCATAGTAGTCAACAAAATCACCATCTGGGTTGATGAGGTATGTTATAATTGTATGGTCCACCTGTTGGGAAGGTTATGTTAAGGTTAGGTTAAAGTTTGGTAAGGTTAGTCTATTCTGTTTCAGTATTTTCTCTCTCTCTCTCTCTCTCTCTCTCTCTCTCTCTCTCTCTCTCTTCCCTTTCCTTTTATTTCTTCAATTTTCTTCCTCCTCTTTCTTTGCACACACTTAAAACTTCCTTCTCCTCCTCTTCCTCCTCTTTCATTGCACACACTTAAAACTTCCTTCTTCTTCTTCTTCTTCTTCTTCTTCTTCTTCTTCTTCTTCTTCTTCTTCTTCTTCTTCTTCTTCTTCTTCTTCTTCTTCTTCTTCTTCTTCTCCTCCTCCTCCTCCTCCTCCTCCTCCTCCTCCTCCTCCTCCTCCTCCTCCTCCTCCTCCTCCTCCTCCTCCTCCTCCTCCTCCTCCTCCTCCTTCTTCTTCTCCTCCTCCTCCTCCTCCTCCTCCTCCTCCTCCTCCTCCTCCTCCTCCTCCTCCTCCTCTTCCTCTTCCTCTTCCTCCTCCTCCTCCTCCTCCTCCTCCTCCTCCTCCTCCTCCTCCTCCTTTCTTTGCACACACTTAAAACTTCCTTCTCCTCCTCCTCCTCTTTCTTTGTACACACTTTAAAATTCCATCTTCTCCTCCTCCTCTTTCTTTTCACACACTTTAAACTTTCTCCTCCTTTTCTTCCTTCACATCCTCCTATATTCCCCATCCTCTTAATCCCACCTCCAGTAACAACAACAACAACAACAACAACTCACAATATAATCATCGTCATCATCTCTTGGCCCAGCACTGAAGTAGACTCTATAGGCCCGGCAAGCTGCTGAAATTTGCTCATCCGATCCTGTTAGGCCTATGAATTTTGGGTGGAATTCTTTGAGGTAGGTTTTGATGGCCTCCTTGGAGTCACGGTGAGGGTCGACTGTGATAAAGAGTGGCTGGGCTGGCTTGGCACTCTCCATCTTGTCTGTGGGAGGTTAGGTTAGGTTTGGTTAGGTTAACATATGATATTCCCTTTAATCAATCTAACTCACTGTAGGATAGGTTGAGGAGAAACCATATACTGTACAAGCAAACCCCGCATAATGAAGCGTTTACACAACAAATTTTTGCCACAATGAGTGTTTTGTCTTCTTACCCTTAAATCACATAACGGAAAGCAAACCCCACTATTACAAAATCTTTATTAGGGAAATTTTGGCTGAGTTTGAAAACACTGACAAATCACAATCACCACCACCACCACCACCACCATCCACTGCCACGTCAGAATTCAACGCGTTCAAATTTATTTCAATTTATTTTTTTATTTTATTTTCTTAAATTTTGAACTCATTCTAGGACCCCGCACAAAGAATTTTTACATAAAGGACACTTTTTTTGGAGCCTAACCCATTCGTTATGCAGGATTTGCCTGTATGTGGATGTAGAAAGGCTCTTGTGGCTGACCTATTACATTTAAATTAGTTTGTGCCTAAATACAATGAATGAAAAGTGATTAAGACTGAGTGTGAGAGACAGAAAAAACAAAAAAGAAATAGATTTTAGAACATTCAGTGTGATGTGATCCAGCAGTGGGTCATGGTGTGCAATTATCCATCCCTGCAATACGACCCAATATTGTATGTAACTCATGGTTAACTAATAAATGTGAAGTAAATTATCAATGTTATACAGAATTATTCACACTGGTGACTTTGATATGTCCTAATGGCTGCCATGGTACAGTGGAACCATGCGTGCTTTGTGGTCCGAGGGGTCTCCAAGCGTACGAGTTCGAATCCTGTTCACGGTCTGAGTGTAGCTTGGGCTTCCCCACTCGGGGCAATGGTTTCCTAGCGGGTGGGCTTTGAGATAGGAGGTGCCCCAAAAAGTATCCCCTTTAGCCCAGAAATTCCTGTGAAAAGCTCACATGGTATAAAAAAATAAATAAATAAAAAGAGTATGTGTACCTCTTCTCGCATTGATGAATCACGCCACACTGGTGTAAGAAGAGTTTTTCCCACAAGGATGGCTAGTCAGCTGCACCATCAACCACACTGAACATGTTAAGCTTGTTTAAAATGAATGGAAATATATCTTATACACCAAACATTAAAGTGATGCAAGGAATAAGAACAAATATGAACTATGGCAGGAATATAATTTCAAAAAAGATTCCAGGGACCCTTAGAGATTGATTTTATAATTATGAATATTTTTGTAACCATTTTTCATCATTTTTTTTCTTAACAGGATTCAATGAATAAATAACCTAAAACCATTGCTCTGATTCACTCCAGGGAAAACACTTTTTTTATCAATTGTGCTTCATTCTTTATTTTCTTATAATATAATTTTTCGCAGGTTATGTGTGCACGGTTCATCCACACCTTTCTTTTCTTTCTTTTATGTTGTGGCCTAAAGTGCCTGCAGGTAACTTCAAAAGTATAGGAAGCACTGTTCAGCTTCCACCCATTAGTGGCGCAGGCAATTTCATTTCTAGTGGTGGGCATATTAGGACGCATATTACCACCCATATTTGGTGTACACACATCGAACCTTGGGTATCTTGGTGCCATGTACAAGTTGAGAACATTCTTTCAGAAATAATTTACACCTATTAATATCACAATGACAGAGTTGTGTGAAAAACATAATGTGTAGAAACTATTATATTTTCTTTTAAGTATAAAACAATTTCAGAATTATTATTATCATTATTATAATTTTATTTACTTCTCTGGATACAGTGGTGCCTTGCAATAACAGAACTTGCTCAGTAACAGACTGGACTAACCTAAAGCAGCCAATTTTTTTCAACATTATGGCATTTATTTTCCCACAAATCCTTAGTTTCCCAGTGGCCACGTGGACGAATACGCATATCACATGATAAACAAACCAAAAAAAACAAGGTATGATAGACACCACTGTAACTTTTTATTATTATGTAAGAGGGCAACCCGGCTGAGGGCAATTAAAACTGTGATTGGCAAAAAAGGCCTAATGAGGTGCCAGTCCCCAAACAGGCTGGAAGAAATGTTAGAATGGATGGTGGTAAGTAAATGAGTCATCTTTTCTTCTTTCTCTCCAATTATAAACTTTGCTTGAAAAATGTGTGTGTGTGTAGGTGCAGATGTAGTGAAGACTCAATACAGTACTCGAACATTTTAAGTCAAACTTTTCAATACTGAAATGCAAAAGTTCAACCTGGTACTCAAAGAAATATCTGGTACTCGAATGGCCACACATGTGGTTATACTGATGATGGTAATACCATTGTTACTGAAGCTAAAATACTAGTGTTCTGGTACACTGGATGCCAGTGCACATCCCTAGTCCCACTGGTGCCGCGGTCAAGAGAAAAACAACATTCTTCCGTGTTCTTTCTGTAGTTTTCATTTAGAAACTTGTAATGGTACCAATGGGGCTTATCAATGGTGAAAATAAGCATTCTAGTGAGAGTGCAAGTGCCCTCCAATAGAGGGATCACAAGAATCATACCAAGTTACCAGGCATTTTATATTGATGATGACTCCTCTAACAAATAGCCTCCCTCCTCCTCCCATCCTTTTCCCTCCTCTTCTATGTTATCCATCACCAGCCTTCATATACATTAAGAAAAATTAAGAAAAATAAATAAATAAATAAATAAATAAATAAATAAAATAAAATAAAATGAAGTAAAATAAATAAATAAAAAATAAAAAAATAAAAAAATAATTAAATAAGAAAAAACCCTTGAAATATTTGTTCCCTTGAGGTTTGGGTACGGAGTGGTTAGACTGAATGGCCTGATTCACAGTATTGGTAGTCAAGCTTTTAGATGCTCCAACAGCCATTTGGAATGAATGAAGTTTGAGTATTGAGTCTCCACTGCAGTTTTATGTGAAGTAAGAGAGTT
The DNA here is from genome assembly GCF_017591435.1 of Portunus trituberculatus. NCBI lineage: Eukaryota > Metazoa > Arthropoda > Malacostraca > Decapoda > Portunidae > Portunus > Portunus trituberculatus. The sequence goes on along the minus strand of NC_059256.1, from coordinate 7,812,939 downwards.
GTCTTAAGAGGGCCAGCTGTGACTGCCCCTCTTGTGTTATGAGACATAAAGTGAAACATTCAGTGAGGTCACAGCTGGCTTTATTGGTGAGTTCACAGCACTCCCTGAACCAGTGCCATTACACCTAACTGGAAGCAATTATCATTTGAGCAGGTGTCGACTGCCTCCTCCTCTCATTCATCTGTTCATCTACGATTTACAAAATTTACTATAAGCTGGAGAGTGGCAACAGCTTGCCTGTGTGGGTCACTGGAATGACACACATGGTGACTTGTGGTCCCTGACTAGTTAGACCTGCAGCATGCCAAAGTGAAATGATAGTTATGCATCTCTGTTTGAATGTTGTTGGGCAAGTGAGGATAATGACACTACCACACATATACATATATATATATATATATATATATATATATATATATATATATATATATATATATATATATATATATAGAGAGAGAGAGAGAGAGAGAGAGAGAGAGAGAGAGAGAGAGAGAGAGAGAGAGAGAGAGAGAGAGAGAGAGAGAGAGAGAGAGAGAGAGAGAGAGAGAGAGAGAGAGAGAGAGAGAGAGAGAGAGAGAGAGAGAGAGAGAGAGAGAGTGTGTGTGTGTGTGTGTACCGCAGCTGACCAAAGTGCAGATTGCAGACTGCAGATGAGTCTCTGAAATTAAATCTCTCCAATCATTTGATCTTTTCCTTCACTCACTGAACTTTGGAAGTTTACAATTTCATTTCTTTCTTCTTTTGACAGAAGGTAATTCAATAAGAAGTGGACAAGCTTATCTTCTTGAAAATAACATTATGAGCTAAATGTTTCATAGCACAGTGCCAGCAGTGGTGGCAAGAGCATTGTACACAAAACAACACAATTGTTTGATAATCTCCCCCATCTCTCTCTCTCTCTCTCTCTCTCTCTCTCTCTCTCTCACTAGGAAGTACTTGTTCACGTTGCAGATTACTGCCTTAGACTGGCTGTGAGGAGAGCTATACAGTGAGTTTGTAGAAGGGCCATACTCTATAGCAAGACTGCAGAAGGTGTAGACCTGTGAGGTACTGGCACTCAGCAGTGTATCTGCTAAAATGCAATGTTTAGGACGGGGCAACACTTTCTAAAGAGAACATACCTTAGTTTTTACCTCAATGGCAATGTGGAACAAAAGTTAGAAGGATTTCGGAAGTAATTTTGGAAATACATCAATTTACAGCATGTGTGGAAAGTCCTGTCACCACACGGCTAATGTCATTTCTTTTTGCAATAAGTGGAGAAGACTCACAAGGACCTTCCTGGGATTGCAATATGTTCTGATGCTTTTGCACCACTAATTGGCAACCTTTTACATTCCCTAGATACAGTCACCAGAATCTGAGTCACCTCGGTAGCTGTTCAGCTGCTTAAGGGAGAAGGTGGATTGCACGTCTGATGTGGCAAGCGTAGGCTAACTACACTATCATTTTGCTTCCTCCCACCCTCTCAACATGCCCAAATTGACAACAAATAGGCAAATGGAAGGAGGTGTTCACTTTATACAAAGCTGGTCACCATCTCCCATTTATTTCCGCTCAAACAAGTGTTAAGCTGAGAACAACACAGCATTTGGTAAAGGGTATCAAAGAAGCGGGGGAAGGTTCTGCACTCACTCCATCTCCCAAGTCTGGTACGCTTTGTAAGACCACTTTAAAAACCCATGCACTTATCTCCAGGCATGTTGCTATAGAACCAAGGCTGACAGCATGGGAAATCAAAGAAAAAGAAAGAAAAATAAAATAACAAAGTTGCAGGAACATGTGTCAGTGAGGAGTGTGCAGGACATTCTGCACAATAACTTGGGCTACAAATACTACTGTGCCCTCAAGAAACCTCTGCTTACTGCACTGCAAAAGGAGAAGAGAGTAAAATTTAGCAAGAAATGCCTAGTGTGGAATGAGGACCAATGGAAGACAGTGCTCTGGAGTGATGAGGTAGCTTTCACTATTACTGAGACACAGTCATCACCAGTCTACTGCAAGCCAGGCAGTGATTCCTTGGATCCTAAGTACACCTCCAGGTTTGTGAATCACCCAGCATCACTCATGGTCTGGGGCTGCTTTACATACTGTGGTGTTGGTGATGTAGTTATTATTTCTGCTAAAGCTAAGGTGAACCAACACAACTATTTAGAGCTTTTGATTGATGTCTTTTGATTCCTTTTAAAAAACACAAGTGCAGGATTCTGCTTCTGCACATGTTGCTAAATTTGTGAAGCAGTGGCTGACTGACTGTGAGGGTCCCTTCATTGGGGATTGGCCTGGCAATAGCCCAAATATCAATCCTGTAGAAAACTTATGAACATATATGAAGAGACAGCTGTGTGGTATGGACACGTCAACACTGCCAAAACTTTACACTGTAATCAAGCAACGAACAAAGCAACTGTGGCCCAGTTTTCCATAAACTTACCTGCAAAACCTTGCACCCAGTGTCCCCAAATGCCTTCAGAATATTGTAAAGATGAAAGGGAATGCAATTAAATATGTACTAATTAGTTCAATGTATGTTTTTGTTCATCTACCATTCTCTCAGCAAACCACAAACAATGTGTCCTTCAGGTGACGTCAGGACTTTCCATGCATAGTCTCATCAAATCCCCTCCTCTGACTGACTGTCTTCAGGATCTTTCTCACTGCCAAAATGTTGCATTTCTTGCTATCTTTTATTGCTATTTTCATGCTAACTTCTCTACTGATCTTGCTAACTGCATGCCTCCCCTCCTCCTACAGCCTCACTGCACAAGGCTCTCTTCTTCCTCTCACCCCTATTCTGTCCAACTCTCTAATACAAGAGTTAACCAGTACTCTCAATCATTCATACCTTTCACTGGTAAACTCTGGAACTCCCTGCCTGCTTCTGTATTTCCATCTTCCTATGACTTGACTTCTTTTAAGAGTGAGGTTTTAAGACATTTGTCCCTCACTTCTGGATAACTCACTTGACCTTTAAGGGAACTGGCAATCCAGAGAGCCTTTTTTTTTTTTTTTTTTTTTTTCATTTTTTGTTGCCCTTGGTCAGCATCCCTTCTTGAAAAAAATTACATGTTATCCTCAACAAACCATACTGTTACTGTAGATTGAGGCAGTGGTTAGTGGTAAGGCTACGACAACAGAGACTCTAAAATCAAACCCCAGACATCCTCACACATGTAAACAAAGTGATGATTGGTACTACACCACAGCACAACTCTTCCTTTCAAGGTAACAATATACAATAGGTCATACTCACTGGCAACTCACATAGAATGACACCAGTCAGGAAGAATTTGCCTAAATGACTAAACACCACATGAACCAAAACAAAACATGCAATCACCAATTGGTGTTCTTAACCCCTTCAATACTGGGGCATAATTTTACCTTGAGATTTGTGTATGATTAGACTATTTTATTGACATTAGGGGAGGGTCTTATGGAGGTCAGAAGATTAATGGCTACAATCTTCAATATTTTAATCCCCACATACGTTCCTGAAGCTGTATAGAATGACTAAATAGTAAGTACAATAAATATAAAAACATGTCCTGGTACAGAAAGGGTTAATCTTGACACAGGCAATCCTCACTGCATTCCTTACACTGTGATGCCATTACTCCTTGAGGTAAGGCACACTTTCATTCAATAAAAATTGCAACTATCTTTAAACATTCTTACCTTGCATACATGTAAAAAATAATAAATAAATAAAAAAGAAAAAAACATAAGAATTATTAACCCTGTAGCTTGAGTCACTGCTGGTGCCATATGCCATGTTTTTTATTTATTTATTTTTTTCAACATTAAGGCCTATAGTGCCTGTAGGCTCGCTTGAAAAGTGTGTAGGAAGCGCTGTGCAGCTTCCGCCCATTAGTGGCACAGGCAATTTCATTTATAGTGGTGGTCATATCAGGGCCTATATCACCACCCAAGCTCATCTTGGGTGTAACCACCTAGAACCTGGGTATCATAGTGACATGTAGCTAACTTTAAACCACTCCACAAATGGCAAAGTGTTTAAGGCTGTACATGGTGGGATTCAAACCTACACGTGGACGTCAGCTCAATCCCACACTCACCACTTTATCAACTACACCACCACCTCCCTAATATCTTTACATCTCACAGCAGGATTGGTATATGGGCTACTAGCAAGTATTAAAGTTTTTAAATGCAAATTATTAGGATCTAATAATTATCTAAATGCATGTGAAAGTCTTCAAATATTAAGTGAAATCCTTCACTTCATATTTAGAGGTTAAAACTGCTTCAATTATATATTTTTTTCATTTCAATGTCTTCCAAAACTGGGTGCATCTCATGAGCCATCAAATATGGTACAGGTTGAACCTCATTAATCCGGTATTCTTACATCCGGCAACACCTGTAATCCAGCAAAATTTTGCCGGAAGTTTTGAATTGGCCGGAGTAATTTGCTGGACCGCCCCTAGGACGCGGCGGCGCTGTACCATGTTTTGGACCCTGGGCATTCTGGGTCAAATTTGGATCAGTACCACGCTGCTGCTGATTGCAAGCACATCCCCCCAGGTGCATGAACATTTTTTTCTGTAATATTTGTCCCTAAACATGGCTTCCAAGCAACCAGGAAGTGATAGTGTCATGTGTGAACCAAAGAAAAAGTGCAAACATGACAATATCAGTGCAACAGAAAGTGGACCTATTGAGGAAGCTAGATAAAGGTGTTTCAGTGCGGAGCCTATGCCAACAGTACAACATTGGCTCATCAACCGTCTATGATATAAAAAAGCAGAAGAATCAACTTCTAAAGTTTTACAGTGAGTGTGAGAGCAAGAACATGGAGGTTTGTAGAACACTTCAGGAGGGTAAAAGCAGTGATTTAGACAGTGCTCTCATACAGTGGTTTAAGCTTTGGCGCGCTGGTAACGTCCCTGTGTCCAGCGAGATGATAATGGCGCAGGCAAAAATTTTCTATGCTGAACCTAATTTAAATGATTGTAAATATTCTCAGGGATGGTTACAAAAATTCAAAACGAGACATGGAATTACTTTACATCGCATATGTGGTGAGAAATCTAGTGCAGATAAGGATGCAGCCACTAAGTTTGTGGACGAGTTCGTTCAGTTTATTGCACAAGAGAAACTAACCCCAGAGCAGATTTACAATGCTGATGAAACTGCTCTGTACTGGCGTCGTCTCCCAGGAAAAACTTTGGCTCAAGAAGCAGAAGAGGAATGTACTGGCAGTAAAGGCAGTAAACACAGGGTGTCAGTGCTTGGATGTAGCATTTATAATGCAGGGTAAGTATATAGAGGGTGTTTTGAGGACCACCTATAGTTCAGAATTTTCCATGGTCCGGCAAATCTAAGGTCCGGTGGTTGCCGGATTTGGGAGGTTCAACCTGTACTACTACTACACTTTTCTGATACTATATACTATACTTTTATTTCCATAACAGCAACAGCTACTACTACCACCATCATTACTATTATCACTTCTAATACCACTAGAACTACTACAACTACTACTACCCCAACAATAACAACACACCCAACACCAACACCAGCCTAGCACCTGTAATCAGAAACACCTCCTCTCACTACAACAATTTTCCAAGGCCACAAAGACAACCGGCAGAGTTTTCAAGACCATTTCTCCTCTTTCCTGGCGGCATGGCAGGTGAGTGTACAGTACTACCAAATAAAAATCATGTATGTGTTGATTCTACTGACTTTCATCCATATGTCTCTATATAGTCTCCCCAGCAAATGGGTACTCCAGATTGACATTTATGTACAGACTCTGCTGCAAAATTGAAGAAACGACTGAATCTATAATATATGGACTCTGCCACAAAACTGAACAAGTGACGTCTATATATAAATTCTGCTGCAAAACTGAACAAACAAGTGAATATATGTATAGGTGTTATTTGTGTTTGATTGGTGATAATGCATGTTTATATGAATGTTTGGAGTGACTCGCATCAAGGACTTGTGACCGGGATGTAATTTACTTCCACTTTTCCTCATAATTTTTTCACACACTTGTTTTGTTCCTATTCACTTTGAAGCAATGCTGCCGGTGTGTGGTGCAGTTCCTTCTCCTTGACATGATGGGTTAATATTAAAAGAAAGTAGAAAAATGCAAAAATTTCCAATACATTGAAGACTCAATACTCGAACATCTTAAAAGACAAATTTTTCAATACTCAAAACACAAAAGTTCAACCTGGTACTAGAAAAAATATCTGGTACTCAAATGGCCACACACACATGATACCAGCGATACCAGTAATACCAAAGCTAAAATACTGGTATACTGAATACCACTGAACATCCCTAGTCCCGCTGTGGTCATGAGAACAACAATACTCTCCTGCGTTCTGTCTATACTTTTCATTTAGAAACTTACAATGGCACTAAAGAGGTTTATTAGTGGTGAAAATCAGGAATCTAGAAAGACTGCAAGTGTTAGTGAGCCACAGCCCTCCACTCGTGAGTTCACAGGACTCATACCACAAGATGAGTCACCAGATGTTTTTACATGGATGGTGACTCGTCCTCTGATGAATAACCTCCTTCCTCCTCCCACTCTTCTCCCCTCCTCTTGTATATTATCCATCACCAGCCTTCACTTACACTAAGTACAAATAGAAAAAAAAAAATTTGCATTGAAATTTTTGTAAGCTTAAGGTTTAGATATGGTTAGAATGAATTACAGGCAAACCCAACATAACAAATGTTTACATATTGAATTTTTGCCACGAGTGTTTTGTTTTCTTACCCTCAAATCACATAATGAACACCAAACCCCGCTATTACAAAATTTTTATTGGTGAAGTTTTGGCCGAGTTTGAAAACACTGCTGAATTACCACTACTACTACTACTACTACCACCACCACCACCACCACCACCACTGCCATGTCAGAATTCAATGCGTTCAGATTTTTTCTTTTTTTTCTTTTACTTTATTATTTTTTTTTTACTTTTTTACTAATCGTAGGACCCCATACAATGAAATTTCACATGATGAACACTTTTTTTAAACCTAACCCATTCATTATGTGGGCTTTGCCTGTACCTGGTTTATTGGTGGTCAAATATTTTGATACTTGAACAGCCATTTGGAACGAATTAAGTTTGAGTATTGAGTCTCCACTGTATTAGCTTATGTGCACAGCATATCCACCACTGACTGGCCTTGAGAGGCAATATTGGCAGTGTTTGGGTGTTTTAGATGACAAATAATTACTTATTTTATGAATTTTGTTACTTTTTTTTTATATATACCATGTAGGCTTTTCACAGGAATTTATGGGCTAAAGGGGGTACTTTTGGGGATACCTCCTTTCTTAAAGCCCAACCGCTAGGAAACCGTTGCCCCAAGTGAGGAGGCCCAACCTACACTCGGACTGTGGACAGGATTTGAACCCGTGCGCTTGGAGACCCCCTGGACCCCAAAGCACGTATGGTTCCACTGTAATAAATCGTCTATACACAGACCATGCTATAACTTTGTGTGGTAAAATCTGAACAAACATCTACATATAGATGATCTGATAAAAAAAACCCTAATTTTAAAATGTCTACATATAGATCCTCTGCCAGGAAGGGGTTAATAAACTAAAATGCTTTCCAGTCTACCAACAGAACCATAAAAATACCCTTAAAAAACACAAGTATCTTCAACTGGAGCCTTTGGAAAGTAGCAATGGTGAAAGAGCAAAGCATTTCAGAATATAGGCCAAGCACTCACCCAGGGCATCCACCACTGTTGCCATCTTTTCAAGCTCATCTGGACACACATCAGGACAGTGAGTGAATCCAAAATAGAGAAGCAGCCACTGACCAAAGAAATCCTCGCTCTTCCTTGGCACTCCATTGTGATCAACCAAATCAAACCGGCCTCCAATTTTTGCCTTTCCGAGCATCCTCTTTCTCTCTCTGGCCAAGGCTGTGGGTGGAGGGATGGATGGCTTGATAAGTAAATGGATTGAAAAAGTGAAATGATTAGTAGTTCAAAAAGGACACACATAAATAGAGGTACAGTAAAACCTCAGCTCACGACTATAATTTGTTCCTAAATCCTGTTCGTCACCCGATTTGTTCGTCCCCTGAATAAATTTTTCCCATAAGAATGTATTGAAATACCATTAATCCGTTCCAGACCAAAAAAAAAAAAAAAAAAAAAAAAAAAAAAAAAATCATACTTTTGTCCATAAAACCCATTCAAAATAGACCTTTAATGTATGCATGACATGAACGAAATAATTATAAAAAGCCTAAATTGTTTTACTTACCTAAATGCTATCAAAATGATAATAAAATGAATAAAAAAGAAAAGGTTATTTAGTTGTGAGACTGGACGTTGATGGCATGATGGAATGGAGGAGAGGAGGATGGGAAGGAAGACAGACAAGATCCAAGAAGACAGTCATGAGAGAGGACTTTGGATGTGCGCAGCATGCCAGAGCTACACAACAGCTGTGTAGCGTCATAAGTCAGTGCCGCTATGTGGGGCCCCGTTATAGAGAACATCGACGTAGGAAACATTGAAAGATTGCCAGTCTTCGTCTCTGCCTTTGGAAGACCCTTGCCTGCTGAGGATTGATTTCCTCACGTGTGTGGGAGCAAGTTTGGACTTCCAAGAAGGGAAGTTAAAGGTACATGACCAGGAAGTTCCTTTGATCCTCGGAGGTGATGCTCAGTGTGAGAGGAGCGGGCAGTAGGGCAGTGTTCCTTGCCAGGCGAGCGAGGAAACAGCTGCGATGGATGTGCCACAATCTGCAGTACCTGGACATGGCCAGGATGATGATGACAGCAACACTGAGAGCCACCAGAGCAGCGAGGAAAACGCCGAGGAAGCTACAGTAAAGTGCGCCACTAACATCACCATGCACAGGAAAAACAGGAGAAAATTGTGGTGGCACGGAGATTATGTTATGTAATATTTTTCGTATGTTCCTGTTTCTATTTTCTTTTGTGCTTATGTTTTGTTTTGTTGTTGTGTGATAGCCGGGTTAGCTATCACACAAACGGCTCACCTGCCGGCGAGCCGTTTAACCGTGTTCGTCCCCTGGGTCAATATATTGACAAATTTTTTGGTCGTCTCCCGAATTGTTCGTCCCTAGAGACGTTCGTCAAGCAAGGTTTTACTGTAGTTAATTGTTTGGGTATGGCTGGGAAAAATAATTTGACAACCTGATGGATAAATAGATGGTTAGATAAATGGATTAGTGACTAGTGCTTGGAAGAATGGAGAGAGAAAGATTGATGGATGAAGGAACAGATGGCTGGATATAAAGATAGATCTGATACACTTACAAATGGAAACGTAGTTCAATATATTATATGTCTTTATCTACTTTAACATCTGACAGGAATAGTTAAAAAAAGAAAAGGAAAAGAAAAGAAAAAAAATAGAGGTTTTGTTGTTCTAGACACACATGCACGCAGACAAGATGTAGTGAAGAGATGCGAAGAGGAACCCAAGCTTTTTAATAAATATATACATGGAAAACATACAGAGAGACCATCACCTAACTTGTTGATGGTCTCTCTGTAAGTTATTTTTCCATTTATACATTAAAGGAAATAGGATACAGTATATGAAACGACTCAAGAAATTAGTGAACTTGTGAATAACAGCTTCAAATCAGTACTTAACCACTTCAGTACTGGGACGTATTTTTCACCATAAATGCTGCATATCATTGGAAGATTTTAATAACATTAGGAAGAGTCTATGAAGGTGGGAAGATAAGTGGCCAGAGCCTTTACTATTTTGATTATCTACATATGTTTCTGAAGCTGCATTAAATCACCAAATAGTAAGCAAAATAAATATGAAAACACAGCATGGTAATGAAGGGGTTAATGAAGAGGGAGATTTCATGGAACCAAACAATCAAGTGATACAGGAAGGATTTAGAAATGTTGTGGTGCATAAACAGAGAATTAGCAAATTATTAGAAAAGGTGAATGTCAGAGAAGCAATGAGGCCAGATGGAGTGTCAGGATGGTCACTGAGAATGTAGAGAACAACTGGTGGACCAATCTGGGATGTAATCGAAAGCTCTCTAATGGAAGGGAAGGTACAAAGAGAATGGAAAAGAGCAAATATAGTTCCAATATACAAAGGAGAAATAAAAAAAATAGAGTGCCTAAATTATAGACCAGTGTCACTGACTAGCGTTGTGGGAAAGATCTGTGAAATTGTAATTAAAGAAAAATGGTTAGAATATCTGAAGGAAAATCAAATAATAAATAACTCACAATATAGTTTTAGAAAAGAATGATCATGCATAACAAATTTGCTAAGCTTTAATTCAAGAGTAATAAATGAAGTACAGGGGAGAGATGGATGGGCTGATGGTATACTTTGATATTAAAAAGGCTTTCAACAGAACACTCCTATGGAAAATAGAACACATTGGAGAAATACAGGAAAATATCTTAAACTGAATGACAGACCACTAACTGAGAGGGAAATGAGGACAATGATAAGAGACACCCCATCAAGTTGGAGTGTAATGGAACTAGGAAAGAGCAAAAGAAGACCGGTATGGAACTATTTGATGGGAGAGGAACAAATAATAAAGACTAAAGAGAAAAAGATCTGGGAGTGATTATACAGGAAAATCTGAGCCCCAAAAAACACAAGCAAGATATTTGGATTATCATATAAAATGCTGACTAATATAAGAGTGGCATTTCAATACATGGACAAAGATATGATGACAAAAATCATCACAAGCATGATATGTCCAAGGCTGGAATATGCAGCAGTGGTATGGTCTCCAAGCTCTAAAAAGGATATAAAAAGATTAGAAAGGATACATAAGATTGCTACAAAGATGGTGTTGGAACTAAAGGATCTCACATATGAAGAATGACTGAAGGAAATAGGACTATCAACTTTACAAGATAGAAGAGAACAAGGGGACCTAATAATAATGTACAAGATAGTCAATGGCATTGAAAAGAAAGACAAGGAAGACCTGGTGCTGGTGACAGAAGAGGATGGAAGGACAAGAGGTCATGTAAAGATAAGGATGAGGCAGTGTGTGGAGGATATTGGAAAATACAGTTTTCCACACAAAACGGTGGAGAAGTGGAATGCATTGAAATTATGAAGTTGTTAAAGCACATGATCAACAAAACTTTAAGGAAAAATTAGATAAATGGAGGCATGGAGACAGGACACTATGAGCCCCACTCAAACCCTGTACAATACAACTAGGTAAACACTCACCCAGTTCCTTCTCTTTCTTCACATAGAGCATAAAGCCGAGCAAGACAGCGCCAAGAGCACCAGTGACAGCCAGCGACTTCCATGTAATGGGAGCCCTAGTCTTCCCTGGAGCCTGCTTCCGAGGGGGCTGGCTGCTGGGGGGCCGAGCAGCATAACACCTCAAAAACACTCTCTTATCACCTCTGTATGCCACACCATGTCGCTACGGGAAGAAAGGAGGGAAATTAGGATGCAAAACAAGGAATTAGTGGAGGTTCCTTGCAGCTTCATCCATCATTCATACTCCATCTTTTTTTTTTTAAGGGATTGCCAAAAAAAAGTGTGAAAAAAGCCTCACTTGGAGAATTTAGAAATGAAGGGTAAGTGTGTCAGTCTCTCCTCAGAAAGAGTTTAAGTCACAGGCAAGGAATTCCAGAGTTTACCAGTGAGAGAGATGAAAGATTTAGAATACTATAATAAAACTATATTGTACTGACCCATAGGGTGCTGTTCACCATTCTGCCACACTCCCAATCAAAACATTCAGCCTACACTACTCACGATTCTTTAATCACAGTACAGCAATACTCCGCTTAACGAACAGGATAGGGGGTGTCAAAGCTGTACGTAGAGCGGAAATTTGTTAAGCGGATGTAATTTTCCCATAGGAAATACAGTAAGGTCTCGGTTTATGTCAGAGTTACGTTCCTGAAACATGATGTAAGTTGATTTTGTACGTAACTCGAGTTTCCGTACATTTCAAAGCATATTATCGAGTTTATGGTCATTCAGGTAAGTAAAAGGTTATATTGTTATATTATTATATTATTTACAACTATGTAGGAATATGAAACACAAGCTTGTTTTTGTTGCTGATTAGGGCCACGAACGCAAAGGACTGCAGGTTGCCGAGAGGGTGGACGCCTGAGGCCCCCAGGAGGGTGGGCAGGTCGAATGTTGTGACGCCCAGGGCGGACAGCTGGGAGCGTAGTCCAGTGTGGTGGGAGTAGAAGTGTGGGCAGTGGAGCAGGAAATGCAATAGGAAAGGGCAATAGGGATCAGCAGACAAGCGCAGACGGTGCAAGTGAGCTGCGAGTGCCATGTGGCCCAGGCAAAGGCTCCGGAGTTGTTATTGTTGTGATGGTGGGTGTGCGAGCCCTCAAGGTCGTCAACCTCCCCGTTGTCATAGTAACGGCCTTCCCATTTTCTTCTTCACTCCCTCACACACAGCTGCTGCCTCCCTTCTCATGTCTTTTAATTATGTCCTCTTTTTCTTGTAGCGTAATGGTTTTCCTTTTCTTAGCATCACTGCTGTCACTAAGGAGTTTTCTCTTTGGTGCCATTGAGCAAGATACTAAGAACTTGAGTCAGTAAATGCAGAAGTAGGATAACACTTGCCAGGGGCGACGGGCGGTGTGGCGGGTAACCACTAGTGACGCCTGGCGGCCAACAATAACAATAAATCCCGCTTTACAATTTATAAATTTTCAACTTTGTTTAATCTTAAATTGCCTTATAGTGGACTGACGTAACTACGAGTTTGACACAACTCGAGACTGACGTAACCCGGGACCTTACTGTAATGGAAATATGGGGGATGCGTTCTGAGCTGGTCCCCAACATACCACATAGGTTAAAAAGAAAATTATACTGTAAAAGCTCAATTAGTCGGACCTTATGGGGGGAAAATCCAGTCCAAGTAAGGTATTTGTCCGACTATGTGCGATAATGACCCATTTTTACCATTTTTACCATTTTTTTTTTTTGTACCTTGCTTCACTGTCATTCATTTTACACCCTCTACTGCAATTAGTTGCAGTAGAGGGTGTACTTAACCTTTTTGCAGCATTCTTAATCTCAATCCCTCGAACAGCAACCCCAACGCCCACCTGTTGCCGATGCCACTTCATTACAGCTTCCTCATGTTTTTCTGATCTCCCACACTGCACTCGCTTTCTTTCTAACCCTGCTTTTTTATATTGGGTGCTTTCTCTATTATCATCACTTTCTGAGACAAATTCCAGTAGAGATTGCAGGAGCCAGTGAGTGTTATGGCGGCGAGTGGATGACTGGATGTAAACAAACCAAAGTCCGAACTCAAGAGCGAGTTGTGGCGTTTTTTACGGTTCCTCCCATAAAAAAAAACTATTATTTAAAAAAATGATTTTGGCTGTTTTACGTTTCCTATAGTTTGTTTTATGATTTTTTTATGTGTTCTAAGTGAAAACAAGATGTTCTACTTAACATTTATGTATAAATTCCCTCTTTCTTTTATGAATTTTAGATATGAAAAAAAAAAAAAAAAAAAAAAAATGGAGAAATTCGTCTGGGTATGTACAAAATCCAAGTAATTGGGGTCCGACTAATTGGGCTTTTACTGTATATATTTCTATTAGCTTTTTACAAACCTTGCCCCCAAGAAAAGATTGTTTTGTAATGTATAAAGTGAAATCTTACATGGAATACCAAAAAATAAAGCAGAGATGATGAGATTGGTCACAGACGAAGCAGACGAAGCAGAGACTCATGGCGACTCGGCTGCTTCTTCTTGTAACCCTTTGACCCTTTTAGCTTGGCGTGTTGTCTTTCACCACAATATTAAATTTGTTTCCACTCCTCTATTGCCTGCTATAATGGATATCATATCTTAGTATTCATATACGCTCATGCCATGAGGATAACCTGGAGTCCGTGGCAGTGAGTGATAGTGAATTAATAATGAAATACCACGGTATTTCATTACTAATTCACTATCACTCACTGCCACAGAGTCCAGGTTATCCTCATGGCATGAGGGTACATGAATACTAAGATATGATATCCATTATAGCAGGCAATAGAGGAGTGGAAACAAATTTAATATTATGGTGAAAGACAACATGCCAAGCTAAAAAGGTCACAAGAAGAAGAAGTGGCCAAGTTGACGAAGTCTCCGCCGTCTGTGGCCGATCCCATTATCTTTGCTTTACTTTTTGGTATTCCACGTAAGATTTCACTTTATGCATTACAAAACAATCCTTTCTTGGGAGCAAGGTTTGTAAAAAGCTAATAGAAATGGTGTTTTGTGAGCATAAATGCATATATAAGACAGTAACACCACCTCCAGAGGTGGTGTTCCTAGCAACCTCAGAGCAACCTCATCACCATCCCTCCAAGCGTTCATGGAAGCCATTTCGCGGCAGGAGGTTGCTCTGACATTGTTAAAGAATCTTGGATCCAGCTCCAGGAAAGCTAGAGACAGGCGGGAAGCCAGACAATCACAGCAAAGCTGCCGCATTTGGTCTCTCACCCGGCAAATTCAAATCCAGAAAATTCGTTAAAACGGATGTGGTTGTATGTTAAGCGGACTTTTTGGTCTAAGTTTACACAGTACGTTAAACTGGAAATTCGTTAGGCAAACGTTTGTTAAGCGGAGTATTACTGTATTATCAACAAACAGCATCCCAAGAATATTCTGATGACTTCATTAAACAGCAGGTGATACAAATAAGTGTTATATACCAAATCAAATGAAGATATTTCATGGACAAGTATGACAATGTGGCATATCAGGTAAGGCAATGTTGCCACTCGAGCCGAGACAGGATCTTCCCTCGGTGAAGGAGAGGAGTCAGGTCACCATACAGGTGCAAATTGACTCACTTTTAATCTGGTCACCACGATGGAAGGACACACTGACACTTTCCTGTCTTACTGTGTGTTGTATGGCCAGACCAAGGAATTCGTCTACAGAATTAATAGATAATTCTTAAAAGGAAAAGCATACCAAGGACAACTTTTACCCACAAATCAAGTGAGGAAGAGGACAGCAGATGCAGCTGCAGGGTATACCTGATGCCACGGTGAAGAGGATTTATCCCAGTATAAACAAGACATGCACCACACCACCACAGTCTTATCAGCCTGTCTTTACTTCCCCAGAAACAAAACGCTCTGCAACGATAACGAACTTTGATGACTTGGACAGGTCAGCTTGGGGCAATAACTGACATAATATAGTCTCATCTTATGTTTCTTTTCCTACTCATTATATTAGATTGGGTATCTCGAGAGGACATAACAACAAATATTAGGTAAATGATCTGCCTCATTTTCACTTTTATAACTAGCATTTTTATTGTATCTAATTTACTTTTGGCATCTTCATGTCTCGTCCTCCACTCCCCGCCCCCCCCTCCTTTTCTTTTAAGCAAAGTCATGCATTAAACTGAATAAAGAACCGTGATTCAGTTTTCTGTGAAGTAGTGAGAGATATGACAACTTCCCACAGATTATTAGCTTTACGGGTCAGTACAATTTAGTTTTGCTATAGTTAACTCTTGTACTAGGTAGCCTTGTATTATCTTGTATTGGACAGGATAGTGGTGAAAGACTGAGAATACACGTGAATTTTCGCATTAAGGAGGTGGACAAAATAGTGAAAGACTGACCCTAATGCATGCATTAACCCCTTCAATACCGGGACACATTTTTACCTAGAGATTTATGAACGATTAGACGATTTTATTGACGTTAGGAAGGATCTATGGAAGTCAAGATTAATGGCCACAGTCTTCACAATTTTAATCCCCCACATAAGTTTCTGAAGGTGTATAAAGTAAGGAGATTGAAAAGGGAAACGTGTCATGGTACTCAAGGGGTTAAGTAGGTGGAAGGAATAGTGGTAAAGACTGAGAATATTGTTAACTCTTGCATTAGGGAAGTCAACAGAATAGTGGTGAAAGATTGAGAGTATTGTTAACTCTTGCATTAGGGATGTGAAAACAATAGTGGCAAAAAACTGAGAAACACAAAGAAGCCAACAGAAAGATTTGCAGGGAATGTGTAAAAGCAAATGAAAAAATGGACTGAAGAAAGATGCATAGAAATTGAGCATCTTGAAAAAACAGACCCACAAAAGATTCACGAGAAAGTAAAAAGTAGTAATAAACACAAGAAAAAAAAATTATAGAAATTATTAGTAAAGATGGGACAGTAGCAATGGAATAAAGAGAAGTGAATAACAGATGGAAGGAATACATCATGAAAGACATATTGACGAAATACATAGGGGAACTTTTGGCAGATACAAGAGAAGAATTAAAGGACAATTTCAGTGAGGAAGGGCCAGATATATTAAAGGATGAAATAAAAGCTGCAATATCATAAATGATAAAAGGGAAAGCTAAAAGGGGAGACAGAATGGCAACAGAAATGTTTGAAGCTTTGGGAGATTTTGGAAAATTATGACAAATAGCCGTCCTACCGCCATTGTGTGCACACACTTGAGTGAGCTCCTTCGATATTCCTGAAATTCGCCCAATTCTAAGTGACCTACATCTCTCACGAGTGCAGGATAGTGACATAACAACCTTTAGAACATAAACTGTGAAGAAGTCCCCTTGTACTCGCGTTATAGAGATATAAGTCTATATATAAGTGAACTTGGGTCATGGCCCTCTAGTGGTTGCTATAGGAAACCATTCGACCCAATCAGTCTCGTCCGCCTGAAGTGATAAACAGTGAAGCAAACTACACCTCAAGTTCAAAGGTCGACGAGATGGAACGCAGCGAGATCCTGACTCTCTTAGACAACCAGAGAAAACACTTCAATGATGCCTTGGACCGCATGGAGAAGAACCATAAGAACATCCAAGAAAAGCAAGAGAAGAGGATCAGTGAAGTCACCGCCAGTTTAGAATTCACCCAAGCAAAACTGGACGAAGCAATGGCGAACCTGAAGCAAACATCGGTTGAGAGGAAGGACTTTGAAAAGAAGGAACAGGAACTGACTCAAAAGAATGATGAACTACAAAAGCAAGTAACCAACTACGAAGCTCGTATGGACTACTTGGACGATCAGAGTAGACGCAATAACCTTCACATTGCTGGTATTCCGGAAGAACAAGGTGAGAACTGGGAGCAATGCCAGAAAAAAGTCATCAAGATCATGAAAGAGAAACTGAACATCCCAGATGTAAACATCGAGAGAGCACACCGTGTGGGCAAGAACACCAACTAAAGAACCCGTGACATTGTCGCCAAGTTCACTCGGTACCCTGAGCGCGATGCAGTGTTTCGAGCCTGGAGCAAACTGAAGGGAACAAATATCTACATAAATGAAGATTTTTGTCCCGGTACAATGGATGCTCGACGTCAACAAATGGACGCGATGAGGGAAGCTAGAAGAAATGGTAAGCAGGCTTTCTTCAGTTATCGAACCCTCATTGTGCGAGATGTCAGCATGGGTGCGGGAGGGTCTGGTGTCGAGCGCGGGAGTGATGCAGATGCCGCCTGCGTTACCGCGTACCTTGCCACTCACCCCTGTCCGACCAACTCCTCCTAACTTTCCTATGCCCACTGCTGATCTTGTTACCACACCTGCCACCCCAAGCATGACATGGAGTGAACTGGCTCGTAGCTCACCAGCCAGGAGTGGTGACGATGAGGAGAAGGGTGCAGTAGCACTTCCCATCTCCCGCAAAGAAGCGCCAGCTGATAAGAGGCAGCCGCGAGATCGGAGGCAAACCAAACACTACCAATCTTAAGTATACAACAATCTACTCTGGTTCTTACTATCCTATGTTATTCATAAATATTCATGGCAGATAATAGTGACGAAGTTTTACCCTTTTCTAATATTAGTGATAATGACTTTCACTTGATTTTTAATTCTCAAAACAGAGAAAACATTGCAATAGATACACTAGAAAAATTATGCTCGAATCCCTTTGATACTGAATATGACAAGTATTCTGACGCCACCAATCCAAATAACTTTCTACTTGATTATCTAAATTATGAATTTCCTGGATGCAGTTATTTCTTTCCTGATATTAGATTATCCGAGGTTTACGATTTGTCTGGAAAAACTCTTTCAATAATCTCTTACAATATATCCTTCTTCATACTATTACCAAACCAACAAGAGTTACCAACACATCTGCAACCATTATTGATCACATCTGGTCCAACAATATTAAGGAAAATAAGTTCAATGGCATTATATATGACACTACATCCGATCATTTTCCTGTATTCTCCATTTTTTCATTTAAAGACTACTGTAAAACTGAAATTGATGAGTCTGATATAATTTCTTTTAGGAAGTATACAACAGAACAGATAAATTGCTTCAAAACTTGTTTACTCAACATCAACTGGGACTTGGTTTTGCCTCTAGAGATCCAAATGTAAGCTATAATAATTTTATGACAATTTTTTCCCTTGTTTTGATAAATATTTTCCACTAATATATAAAAGCACAAATATAAACACTTGCATAAACCATACATAACTCCAGACATAGTAAAACTCATTAAAGAAAAATGTACAGAGAAAATATGCTAAACACCCAATTACATATGGCACATTGTACCGCAGACTTCGGAACCAGGTTACTAGCACAATAAGAACCGCACAAACAAAATACTACCAAACAAAGTTGAATGAGAAATCTGGGAAAATCAAAGACACTTGGGAAATTATAAATGACATATTAAATAGAGAAAAGAAACTAAAATTAAGTAAAAAATTTCTGTTGAATGATCGTGAACTTAGCAGTCCTGATGAGATAGCACATACTTTTAATAATTATTTTGTCAACATAACAAATATATTATCAGAAACAAATACACATCAACAACATAATTATCGTCAGTACCTACAAAATAGACAGATGGAAGATTTTTCTGTTAACCTTGTCACAGAAGATGAATTTTTAGATGTCACCAACAGCCTGCGTGATTCTACACCTGGTTGTGATGGAGTGCCCATGAAGGTCATCAAGGAAGTGAGTGTGTTGCTGTCTCCTGTGTTATTGCATATATTCAACAGCTCTTTTATAACCGGAACATTCCCAGATGCCCTGAAAGTTGCACGAGTCACCCCAATATTTAAGGCTGGGAACAGAAAAGAATTTAAAAACCACAGACCAGCATCAGTGCTTAATGCATTCAGCAAGATCATCGAAAAGTTAATGTGCAACAGAATATATAAATTTTGTCAAACTCATAATATTTTCACAGATGCACAACACGGCTTTAGACGAGGAAGGTCAACTGAAACAGCACTGACATCGTTTGTATATGACATCATATCTTCATTTGACCAAAGAAAATTTGCAGTGGCAATATTTCTTGATCTGAGCAAGGCATTTGATACTGTTGACCACCATATTTTACTACAAAAGTTAAAGCATTATGGCATAAGGGGAGTATCTAATAAATGGTTCAGTTCCTACCTAAATAATCATAAACAGTATGTCCAGTATAATAATACATCTTCATCTACTTTAAACATTTCAACCGGTGTTCCCCAAGGATCGATACTGGGACCACTATTATTCTTATTATATGTTAACGACATAGTTAATTCTAGTTCGTTTTTTAAATTCATTCTATTTGCAGATGACTGCACAATTTATAAAAGCCACCCAGATATACGTAATTTAATGGCATCTGTCAATGAGGAAGTACAAAACATTAACAAATGGATACAAAATAACAAGTTAACACTCAATATTTTAAAAACTAACTACATTATTTTCCACAGAAACAAAACATTACCACCAAATTCAAGCATATTAAAATCAATAACACAGTTATTAATGAGATAACAAATGTAAAGTTTCTAGGAATAACTGTTGATAATAAACTATCATGGAATAAACATATAACCAGTGTGTGTAACAAAGTAAACAGAATGAGTGGCATTTTATATTTAACCCGTCATCTTCTAAACAAGGAGGCACTGCGACATGTCTACCACACACTGGTTTACCCCAACATTATATACTGCACCACCATTTGGTCCAGTGTTCCTACCTCAAAAATAAAACCATTAGTTATCGCACAGAAAAGAGTAATAAGGACGATTACGGGAAAGACAAGATATGACCACACCAACAACCTCTTTTTAAATATGAAATTACTAAAAATAAATGAAGTAAATACATATTTCTCTGCACTATTTATATACAAATGTCTAAATAATTTCACTGATAATTTTTACTTTAGATATCGTAGAATCGAAAGATATAACCTGAGAGGTGTTGACCTATTAGAACTTCCAGTAGCGCTCTCCAATCAGTCACAGACGAGTATTCTGTATCACGGCTCAAAAATTTGGAATCAGTTACCACCAGATATCAGAACAAAACCAACCCTGCTGTCTTTTAAACACTGTCTCAAAGAGTTCCTATTAATGAAATACAACCAAGACTAATTATTAATATCCATGATGCTACAATAGTTTAAGAACTTCTTTGCTTATATTTGTGTATGTATTTTTGCAACTGTGTGTACTGTGTATACATGTCCATATGTATGTACACGTGTATGAATTCACGTTTATATGGGGGTATATGAATATCAGGTATTAGTATATATTAATTGTAGTAGTATTAATTGTATTATGTACTCATACGAGTATATCTTGATTAGATGTATTTGAGTTTATAAGTATTGAGGTATTGGTGTACGTATGTATATATACTAAATGTACATAGCTATGTATGCAAGCATAGTATGTGTGTATGTATATGTATGAATCTATATTCGGATTTATGAATATTTCTTTCATATAAGTATGGACAGTTCATGTAACTAGTTTACAAAGAATGTTAATTATGTATATAATTAACATAATAAGGTTTTTTGGGATTGAATACATAAGGAAGTCTGTTTTGCACTATATTGAAATGTTTTAATAATTATTCGGCTCAAGTGTGTAATTTAAGGAGCCTTTTACGAGAGTTTACTCTCAACAGGCTCAGCCAGTAAGATATGTTTCAGTAACATTGTAAATATTGTCTTCCTATTTATTATTTATATGTTTTGTAAAATGAAAATAATTTGGCTAAATAAACATTATAAATCAAATCAAAATCAAAATCAATACAGTGTTACTCGCAGAATCAGAAGTTCATCTACAGGAACAAGTAACAACATTAGTAGAAGCAAGTAAAAGCAAAGGTCTCACACAGTGGTTCCCAAATTGAGAGTAAATTACCCCCAGGGGGTAATCTGAAATTTTTTTGAGAGTAATGGAGAAGTGACAGAAAAAAGTAAAAAATTTTGAACATCAAGAAAACATTGCAGTACCTAACATTAGAAAAAATGTTAACTTTTTCTTAGTATGCAAAGATGTAAAGTAAAACTATAATAAATAATATTTATTATAAATCATTATTATCTACTATAAATAACTATTATAGATAATTATTGATTACAATTCATAAAGTTCAACCAAAGAACAATAAACATCAAAAGCTAATATACAGTTTTAGAAAAGAAATAATATGTATCTCAGTGTGTGTCCAGTACGCGTTACTCACTGCCTCAAACTGCCTCTATTCAGCAATAATTATCTCAAAATGTGATTATTTAGCCTGCCATGAAATTGACGGTAGCATGTATGCGATAAGATAATGCAATAATTTTCGTAAATATGTGATATGTTGGTCAATAATAAGATCATTTCTAATTATGGTACAAACACAATAATTTGGGTTTGAGAATCTGGCACTGTTGTCTCTATTTCACAAGCATCTGTAAGCATCAGCTGGGGTAGGCATAAGCTGGTATGAGGCGTGTTATGCCAGAGGAGCGTAACTGACAATCTGGACTTTTTGAGTTCACGGCACGATATGAAAACCAAATCAGGCATAGTAATAGGGTTCTTCTTACGTGCCTTCAGAGTGTGCAGTGATGAATTCTTACACGATGAGTGCGCATACATCATGGAAGCATTCAAGAGGTTAATGTATCCACCAGGCATGCTCCTAAAACTGAGGAGGAAAGCAGAAGAAATTTGGAAAAGAAAAGAAAATCCAGCAAGAACGGAAGAGGATTTCCTGGTCGTGCCGTACTTGAAGAGGACGGCACCGGTATCCCGTCTACTCGCGAGGACTGGCCTGAGGATAATCCACTACGCGGGGAAGAAAACGAAGGACATCGTTACCAACAACCCCCCACGAGCAGAAAACGAGAACAGCGTTATCTACAAGATACCGTGCAGTGGATGTTCGTCGTCTTATATTGGCGAAACAGGGCGAGGACTAAAGAAGAGAATATATGAACATAAAAATGACATGCGCCACCACAGGACCTCTAACTCGCTAGTGGTGCACGCCCGGGACAAAGGCCACCTACCAAACTGGGTAGGAGCGACGACCCTACGCAAAGGATTAAAGAAGAGAGATAGGAAAACAGTCGAGGCAGCATACATCACCACAGAGGAGAAAACCACGAACCACAGAGAGGGATTTGTCTGCCTATCTCGCGCAGCGGCGCAGCTCACCATCTCAGCTACTGGGAGGCCACCTGGAAGAGACCAATCAGCGCACTCCACTTTCCAGCGCACCGCGACGTGATCCACCTGTATTGTATATATACTGCTTTGCCTACAGGCCTGTCATTCTCTCTGAAGAAGCCCTATGGGCGAAACGTTGGAGAAATAAAATACTCCTGCTACTCCTGAGTTTCTTTCCACCACCCTCCAACACACAGTTATACACTTGAAGTATTGGAGAAGGATGCTGAAAATTTCAAGGACAGAACATAAACAAACGAAGGAATACTGCAACAAACAGGAACACAAAGAGAAATAATAGACAATCAGGAAAAGACAGTTATGCTTTGTAACGCACGTCATGAGGAAAGAACAATTAGAACACACGTACCTAACGGGAAAAATAGATGGAAGGAGAGCAAGAGGAAGACCATGCAGGAAATATACTGATGGGCTAAGGACATCTGCAAGAAAAGAATTAACTACTGCTGACATGTTAAGATGAGCTATGTGCTGGCCATGGTGGCCAATGTCCAAATGGATTTGGCACTCAAGAAGGAAGGAAGGTTATAACATTGGACGAACAATCACACTGCCTTACTGTGCCTAGCTGTATTAACTGGCAGTCTCTCCTGCCCAGCACTGCAGCGATATCACTCACCCAACATGTCAACACTTACAAAGAAATGCACAATTGTCAACTCACATCAGCAAGCTGCAGACCAAGCCTGCCTGGATTACAATCCTCCACCAGTAAAAAGACAGATAAAGTTAGGTTACGTTGAGATAATTGCACTTATTTTCTTTAGGGGTAGGAATGGGAAAAAAAATATATAGATCTGCATGTAATTAGCAAACATCACATTCTTGGGTACAAATAACTAGGCAGTATTCAGAAAACACAGCCTACAACATTGAAGAATTGTATGATTATGAATTACAGTTTCAGGTACTAATATATAGTGCAAAGAGATACATTTGTTGTTTACTTAAACTTTATGCCGGAGACAAAAAATAATTGAAGTTTCAACAAAAATTCCCCACACCTCTTGATACTCCAACCCCTTACTGGACCTCACTGTTAAGTAAACTAACCTATTTTAACACTTTGTAACCTCCTAATTTGAGAAAGTAGGGTCAACCCCTCCTGAACTTGCTGTAAGGTAAAGTAACCAAACCTAACATATTGTTATGCAACCTCCTGAGGGAGGGAGTCACTGGACCACTCTCCTTATTACTAATTTAGAAGAGGAACAATTATCTACTGGAAAGTGAATCATCAGAATCACCTGAAACACAGCAAATAAGTGACCACAATCACTTCAAACACACCCATACAGCACATTCTGCAATCACTTCAAACTTACCTATACAGCACATTCTTCAATCATAATAATGAACAATATATAAAAATTTCACACCATGTTAGAAAATTAATCATTACCATCTAAAAAAAGAAAAAGATTGATCACCACACTTGATGCACACCACACTTGATGGCTGATGCACACCACACTTGATGCACACCACACTTGATGCACACTACACTTGATGGCTGATGCACACCACACTTGATGGCTGATGCACACCACACTTGATGGCTGATGCACACCACACTTGATGGCTGATGCATACCACACTTGATGGCTGATGCACACCACACTTGATGGCTGATGCACACCACACTTGATGGCTGATGCACACCACACTTGATGGCTGATGCATACCACACTTGATGGCTGATGCACACCACACTTGATGGCTGATGCACACCACACTTGATGGCTGATGCATACCACACTTGATGGCTGATGCACACCACACTTGATGGCTGATGCACACACACTTGATGGCTGATGCATACCACACTTGATGGCTGATGCACACCACACTTGATGGCTGATGCATACCACACTTGATGGCTGATGCACACCACACTTGATGGCTGATGCACACCACACTAGATGGCTGATGCACACCACACTTATATGTCTAGGCCCAGGCAGCATTCTTACTGTACCATGTATCAGTTAAGGTTTTAATTCACAGAAGTTTAACCCCCTTCAATACTGGGACACATTTTTTACTTTCATATTTGTATACGATAATATCTTATTGACATTAGGAAGGGTCTATGGAAGTCAGAAGATTAATGGGCTTGTATCTTCACTATTCCAATTCCCCACATAAGTTTCTGAAGCTATACAATATCACTAAATAGGTAGTAACCAGAATGAATATGGAATTGTGTCATGGTACTGCAGGGGTTAACAGTACCACTGCCAAGGTATCCAACCCCAGCACTGCACTTCACCTCCTATCCCTCTTGTGCTAAGTGTACTATTTCAATAGCCTGTAACTGTCTACTACAGATTTGTAACTGATCATGAGGGGGTCAAGGGTGGGGTAGTGAAACCTACCCCTCCCCATAGTTTGGTTAAGTTAAGTTACCTTGCATTACATTACGTTAGGTTAGGATTCATTAAGAGCTACGTTGAGTTAGTTTAAATTGGAGTGTTTTTATATTTCAAAATTTGGTTTATCTTGGTCTTCCAGACCCAAAAACACTGCTTTCACAAGTCCCAAAATGTGTTGGTGTTGGGAGAGTGGACTGGTGGCCGAAGGGAAGGAGTCAATTTTCAGTTTCACCCAACCAATGATTTTCTGACGTGGTTATGTGTTTCCGGTGAGATATATAGTGAACTGATTGATGTTATGCATCACTTGTCACAAATGTGTAGTTTTTAAGTTATGACTTCTCAACCTTTGCCTAGAACTTCTCTTCCCTAACAATCCCATGTTTGGGGGGGTTCCAGTCACACAGCTTTGCTTGATAGGGTGAAATTGAAAGCTCTTCATCTCATCAACTCCCCTCCTCTGACTAACTGTCTTCAGTCTCTTTCTCACCGCCGAAATGTTGCATTCTTTTCTATATTTTATTGCTGTTTTCATGGTAACTGTTCTACTGATCTTGCTAACTGTATGCCTCCCCTCCTCCTGCGGCCACGCTGCACAAGGCTTTCTTCTTCCTCTCATCCCTATTCTGTCCAACCTTCTAATGCAAGAGTTAACCAGTATGCTCAATCATTCATCCCTTTCACTGGTAAACTCTGGAACTCCCTCTCTGCATCTGTATTTCCGAATTCCTACAACTTGTCTTCTTTTAAGAGGGAGGTATCGAGGCATTTGCTCCCCTAATTCTGGCTGACGGTTTTGGCACTCTTCCCTACGTAAAAAAAAAAAAAAAAAAAAAAAAAAAAAATCTTGGAGGACCTGTGTGAAATCAGGGTTTTTGGGTGGGGGAGCGTTAAAATGAGTAATGCACATCACAAAATAGGTCTAAAATCAATAAAAACACACACAAAAAAATCTATGAAAATACATAAGGTACACCTTTAACGGTGACAGTGGCCGTGGCTGAGGCAAGCATTGCTATGTTATTCTTGAGCACTGTTGTCAACGATTCGCTTTAGACTTGCCAGGGGGGCTGCGCACCACGGATACCCCCTCTAGCTGCCACAAATGCTGCCGTCAGAGGTGTGAACTATGTATTTTCATATATTTTTCAAGTGATTTTGTTGATTTTTAGACCTGTTTTGCAAGAATTTGGTACTTGATTTAATGATTCCTTACCCCAAGACCCCAATATGCCACAGGTCCCCCAAGATCATTTGGGAAGAGATGTAGACATAAGTTGAAAAATTCATTAGCTACTTGAAAAGTATGCACTTGTGATGGAAATGATGTAGACCATCAATCAGTATACTACACATCTCATCAAGAATACATTGGCCACAACAGAAATCACTGGTTGGGTGAAACTGAAAATTGTCTGAAGGCCTTATTCTGCAACTTTACAAAAAAAAAAAAAAAAAAAAAAAGTTACTTATGTGGTGTGCTTTAACCTAACCTCTATCCTAACATTTACTGCCATGCTTTAAATGATTCTGATAACTTCCAGAAAAAAAAGAAAAACATTTTTTTTACTCACTCCATCTGAAAATCCCGCATACCACAGATCCCCAAGCAATGTTTTACCACATCCACAATGGGGCTGTCAACATCCATATGCCTGGATATAAAAAAAGATCATATGCCAAAGAAAATAACCACGTGTACAGGCAACTAAGTACACGAGTAGATCCTTATACAGCATGTTCCCTACAACTATACACTTATGGAACAAATTGCCCCAGGATGCAGTGGCAGCAGGCACCCTACAGGACTTCCGGAAAGCAGCAGCAGTCACTCAACACTCAAAACTGGCTCGAGGTATTGGGTTGGTGGCATTCCGGTATTATTCCAGTGTTTGACCACATTCCACTAGGTGTTTTTTACCCACCTCATGAGATAGAGCTCCTCACTACGAGTATTTTAAATCCCATATTTATAAGGCGCAACCTATTTATAATGGCGATACTGAATTTAAAAGATTTAATCGTATTTTTGGCGATCTCACTCCCGAGTGAATAGAACAGAGGCAGACTGGCGAGAGAGCTGCTCGACCCAGGGCAGCGACTAGCGTGCAGGCCAACATTAGTGACTCATTTTGTTTGAGCTATTGTTTCCGCTGATTGGTTACTTCCGTTTGAAAGTGAACCAGTGGCCAATGAAAAAAAATCATAATTTATTCAACCAATCACGGTGGTTTGAGGCTCGCGGTATGAATTTGAATTCAGTTTGAGGCAAGATGTCCCACTGTGCAGGTTGTGAACTGCATTACTTCAAAGTTATCACTGAGTTTTCTGAGGACTCTGCTAAATCCGTACAGTTTTTAAGTGATCATGGCGTTCTACCTACTGTGATGTAGTGTCCTACTTGTCACCGAGATTGTACGTACAGGGAAGTGTTTTTTACTCACCTCATGAGATAGGTTGGGTTGGGTTAGGTTAGGTTGGGTTGGGTTGGGTTGGGTTGGGTTAGGTTAGGTTAGGTTAGGTTGGGTTAGGTTTGAGGGGTGAAAAAAAAAACTCGGTGATTTGCGCAAAAACAAGTGGTATATTAATTAAAAGCAAGCCGAAATCTACCAGAAAAAATTTGTTTCGTCCAGAAAAGAGAATGTGGTGAAACTGGAAATTTACCGGCATTCCTCCTTCCACTTTGTCCTATAGTGTGTTATGTATACAACGGGTTTATGACCTTTAGAAAATAGTCGAAAATATGGTGATGGAGTTATACTGGTCCACTGTCATTATCATTCCTTGGCAATCACATGAGTGTTGAAAACATTGAATTTGGTGAAACATTTTACGTAAGCCGGCCAGGCGGCGAGGAGGGTGAACATAACTGTTTCTCCTGCTACCTTACCTGTAAATGGTGTGCATTGCCTCTCAGGTGTGGAAGAAGGCAATTTCTGGCCAGCAGCAGGTTCAAGCGAGGTAAAACTGACGCCATTTGGAATAAGTACACAGTGATGATTAAGTAAGCAGAGGAATGCTGTGTTTGTTGATCCTCGCTGAGAAAGTCTGTCTTTCCAACGTCCACTAGCACACTGCCTGTATTTATTGTTTTACTTTCTCCCCCTCATAGGTTTTTTTCTTCCCTTTAAGACGAATATCGGATCCAATTGGATTTTTTTGTTTATCATATTGTTTCCAAAAGAGATGTACGAAGACTGCCGCAACCTTTATTCCCTTCTGTACTGGGACGCATATTTTCCTTGAGTTTGGGAATTACCCGATTTTATTATTTTTTTTTTTTTTTTTTTTTTTTACATTACAAGGGCACTGGCCAAGGGAAAACAGTGTTGGAAAAAAAAAAAATCCCGCTGGTTGCCAGGCCCTGTTGAGAGGAAAGTAGGAGAAAAAAAAAAAAATCTAAAAGGAGGGTCCAGTTAACGTAAGAGGTGTCTTGACACTCCTCTTTTGAAAGAGTTTAAGTCATAGGCAGGTGGAAATACAGACACAGGTAGAGAGTTCCAGAGTTTACCAGTGTAGGGAATGAAGGAGTGAAGATACTGGTTAACTCTTGCATTAGGAAGATGGACAGAATAGGGATGAGAAGAAGTAGAGAGTCTTGTGCAGCGAGGCCGCAGGAGGGGGGAAGGCAAGCAGTTAGCAAGTTCAGAAGAGCAGACAGCATGAAAACAGCGGTAGAAGACAGATAAAGATGCAACATTGCGGCGGTGACTTAAAGAATCAAGACAGTCAGTTAGAGGAGAAGAGTTGATAAGACGAAAAGCTTTAGATTCCACCTTGTTTAGTAAAGCTGTGTGTGGATCCCCCAGACATGAGAGCCATACTCCATACACGGGCGGATGAGGCCCTGTACATAGCAAGCAGCTGGGAGGAGAGAAAATGGACGAAGACGCCACAGGACACCTAACTTCTTGGAAGCTGATTTAGCAAGAGTAGAGATGTGAAATTTCCAGTTTAGATTTTTAGTGAAGGATAGACCGAGTGTGTTTAATGTAGAGGAGAGGGAAGTTGAGTGTTATTGAAGAAGAGAGGATAGTTGTCTGGAAGGTTATGTCGAGTAGATAGTTGTAGAAATTGAGTTTTTGAGGCATTGAACAAAACCAGGTTTTCTCTGCCCCAATCAGAAACAAGTGAAAGATCAGAAGTTAGGCGTCCTATAGCATCTCGCCTTGAGTCATTTAATTGTTGTTGGGTTGGGCGTCTGTTGAACGCTGTTGAATAATGCAAGGTGGTATCATCAGCATAGGAGTGGATAGGGCATTGAGTCAGATTTAGGAGATCATTGATGAATAATAGAAAGAGAGTGGGTGATAGGACAGAACCCTGTGGAACACCACTGTTGATAGTTTTAGGGAAGAACAGTGACCGTCTACTACAGCAGCAATAGAACGATCGGAAAGGAAACTGGAGATGAAGGTACAGAGAGAAGGATAGAATCCGTAGGAGGGTAGTTTAGAAATTAAAGATTTGTGCCAGACTCTATCGAAGGCTTTCGATATGTCAAGGCCGACAGCAAAGGTTTCACCGAAGTCCCTAAAGAGGATGACCAAGATTCAGTTAGGAAAGTAAGAAGATCACCAGTAGATCTGCCTTTACGGAAACCATACTGGCAATCAGAGAGAAGGTTGTGAGCTGATAGATGCCTCATTATCTTCCTATTAAGGATAGACTCAAAGGCTTTAGAAAGGCAGGAAATCAAAGCTATAGGGCGGTAGTTAGAAGGATTGGAGTGGTCACCTTTTTAGGGACAGGTTGAATGTGAGCAAACTTCCAGCAAGAAGGATAAATAGAAGTAGAGACACAGATGAAAGAGTTTGACCAGGCAGTGAGCGAGTTCGGAAGCACAGTTTTGAGAACAACAGGAGGGACTCCATCCGGACCGTAAGCCTTCCGAGAATCAAGGCCAGAGAGGGCCAGGAAAACGTCTTTATAAAGAATTTTAATTTTAGGGATGAAGTAGTCAGAGGGTGGAGGAGTAGGAGGAATATGCCCAGAATCATCCAAAGTTGAGTTGGTAGCAAAGGTTTGAGCGAAGAGTTCAGCTTTAGAAAAGAAGAGACAGCTGTAGAGCCATCTGGATGAAGTAAAGGAGGAAAGACGAAGAAGTAAAGTTGTTAGAGATATTATTGGCTAGATGCCAGAAATCTCGAGAGGAGTTAGAATTGGAAAGACTTTGACATTTTCTATTGATGAAAGAGTTTTAGTAAGTTGGAGAATAGATTTGGCATGATTACGGGCAGAAATATATAGGGCATGAGTTTCAGCAGTTGGATGGCTACGGAACCGTTTGTGAGCCGCCTCTCTATCATTGACAGCACGAGAACAAGCAGAGTTAAACCAAGGCTTTTTAGCTTTAGGGTTAGAGAAAGTATGAGGAATGTATAGCTCCATGCCAGAGATAATCACCTCTGTTATGCGCTCGGCACAAAGAGAAGGATCTCTGACATGAAAACAATAATCATCCCAAGGAAATCAGAATAGTACTGCCTTAGTTCCTCCCACTTAGCAGAGTTAAAATGCCAGAAGCACCTCCGCTTAGGCGGGTCCTGAGGCTGCACTGGAGTGATAGAACAGGTAGCGGAAATTAGATTGTGGTCGGAGGAGCCCAACGGAGAGGAAAGTTTAACAGAGTAAGCAGAAGGGTTGGAGGTTAGGAAAAGATCAAGAATGTTGGGCGTGTCTCCAAGGCGGTCAGGAATACGGGTAGGGAACTGCACTAGCTGCTCTAGGTCATGAAGGATAGCAAAGTTGAAGGTTTGTTCACCAGGTTGGTCAGTGAAAGAAGATGAAAGCCAAAGCTGGTGGTGAACATTGAAATCCCTAAAATGGAGATCTCAGCAAAAGGAAAGTGAGATAAGATGTGCTCCACCTTGGAAGTCAAATAGTCAAAGAATTTTACATAGTCAGAGGAATTAGGTGAGAGGTATACAGCACAGATGAATTTAGTTAGAGAGTGACATTGAAGTCTTAGCCAGATGGTAGAAAATTCTGAAGATTCAAGATTGTGGGCACGAGAGCAAGTGGTGTCGTTACGCACGTATGCGCAACATCCAGCTTTGGATTGAAAATGAGGATAGAGCAAGTAGGAGGGAACAGAAAAGGGGCTGCTGTCAGTAGTCACAGACAACTGTGTTTCAGTTAGGAAGAGAAGATGAGGTTTAGTAGAGGAGAGGTGGTGTTCCACAGATTGAAAATTAGAACGAAGGCCACGAATGTTGCAGAAATTGATAGTGAAAGTATTAGATGAAGTGTCAAGACACCCAAGGTCGACAGCAGAGGGCAGTCCGACCTGGGGACATTTATGGTCCCTCCCAGAGGGGACTCCGAGGCAGGGCGTGGTGAAGCCATTATTAAATTTTGATTTGAAGAGAGTGTAGAAGTGTAAGGTGTTGTAGTGTAGTGTAGGAAGTAGTAGAAGGTGTCTTTAGAGGGCAGGCTGCAGCTGCTCAATTGTATAAATGAGACCACAAAGGGAACCGGGAAGAGAGGACACGGGGAATCACTCAGTCTGCAGCACTGCCTACATCCCCGTAAGTACCTCTCCTGGAGTATTCCACCGGGCGGCAGGTGACTACTCTATACAGGTCTATACAGGTCAAAAGATTAATAGCTACAGTTTTCACTATGTTAAGCCCTACACATAAGTTTCTGAAGCTATATAATAACCGTAAAATAGTAAGTAGAATGAATAAGAAAACGGGTCACAGTGCTAAAGGGGTTAAAATCATTTACATCATGTTTCGAGGCCATCTGTCATTCATGTGACCTAAAGACTATAAATGGTCGTGGCATACCGCGCCACGAAGATTTATATGGTAAATCATACATAGAAATGAGATAATAGTGTTTTTTTTTTTCAGCTTTGGTGGACTTGGATGAGAGGCGGGAAGCTATCTTTGTGGCAAACGTATGGGCGAACCAGGGTCTGTACACATGTAACTAAATATACAAAACTTGAAAAATATTGATTTGGAATAGCGCGCTCGACTTGTCCGGGGGAGTACCTGCATGGACAAGTTTTCTTTAAATCTTTCTTCCTTTCTATTTATCTTCCTTCCTACCTCTCATCTCTCAACCCTCATCTCATCATTAGGACTTTTCCAGCATTATAACCTAACCTTTCCTCTCTATTAGCATACCTGGATAAAAATGTGTTCTTGATAAGCCGCGATTTGCATTCGTCTCTCTCTCTCTCTCTCTCTCTCTTGGCCCACGTTTCTTATTCCTCATCATTTCTTTATTCTTTATTCTTTGTTCTTTGTTGATTCTCTCTCTCTCTCTCTCTCTCTCTCTCTCTCTCAACTCCGTCCCCTGGAGCTTGTACAGAATAAGTGTGTTGATCTCATCCACACCCTAGGTGCTGGTGCCACGGTCCTTTTCATCTGGATACCCTCTCATGTGGGTATCCCGCTAAATGAAAAAGCAGAGACCACCTTGCTCAGTGTGCCCTACAAGATGACACAGTGGATCCTGGCACTGAGTACACTCTGGGTTATGTTAAGAGTAGCATTAAGGACTTTGTACAGTAGCACTAGTCTTCACTATGCACGTGTCTCCCAGAGTTGTGCATACACCTACGGGAGACACACTGCATCACTTGACAGGGTGGCAATGCGGCTCAGATTAGGCTACAAATACTTTTGGGAAGTCAGTGCTTCTCCTGGTGTGTGTTGTGTGATGTGTGCTGCACCAAGGGGACACACTCTACCTCACTATATCATGGAATGTCCTCTCATTGCTAAATTTAGGCCACAAGGTCAACATGACTTGTACAGCCTCATTGACCATCTCCCAGACTCTGCCACTCTCAGGGATACACTCAGGGAATATCCTCAGTTTGCCCCCAGACTATAGGATGTTCATGCAATAAGATGTGCAATATCTGTACTTATTTATTGAAATACTTGTATTCTTGTTATGTATACTGTTTAGTGTTATATTTTTGATACTTTAACCTTAAGTCTTTGCCCAGGGGGTGGGTGGCAAGGTCCATCCTCTTCCTTTGTTGTAATTATTTATTAATTCAACAATAAATGTATCAAGCAATCTCTCTCTCTCTCTCTCTCTCTCTCTCTCTCTCTCTCTCTCTCTCTCTCTCTGGTTTGGTATCCCCCTTTACAATGGCACAGTAGGGCAATATGAAGAAGGGCTGAACAAGATCAATTAGGATAGTAGGGAAATACCACAAATCTGCTGGCACGCCAATTCTTGTATATGAAATAGCAAGTGAATACAATAATTTGAAGAATTGATTCATGTGCCATTGCAGGATTTGAAATAACCTTATTTGACATATTCTTATAAAAGTGAACTTAAACTTCTATGTGAATTATTAATGCAATGCCGGGGTATTTCATTAGTAAGATCACTATCACTCAGTGCCACGGAGTCGAGGTTATCCTCATGGCATGAGCGTATATGAATACTAAGATATGATATCCATTATAGCAGGCAATAGAGGAGTGGAAACATAAATATCGTGGTGAAAGACAACATGCAAGCTCAAAGGGTCACAAGAAGAAGAAGCGGCCGAGTCGCCGTGAGTCTCCGCCTCGTCTGTGGGCAATCTCATCTCTGCTTTATCTTTTGGTATTCCATGTAAGATTTCACTTTATGCATTACAAAACAATCCTTTTTTGGGGGTGTGAGAGGTTCAGGGAAACACCAGAGTCCTTGATTCTGTGTATTGAGGAAACACAGTACATCCTGATTAAATGGTGGTAGGACGGCAACTAACTGCTGACTCACCCCGCGCTGGCAAGGAAGCGATGGTGCAATGCATTGTTGCCACATCTACTAATTTATCTAACATCTCCCCCGCAAGTGAATGTTATATAATAGGCATGTAACATGAAACTAACCACACAAACAAAAACATGGCATTGAGATATAAGAAAATAAAATCAACTCGAACATTCTCTAAGACAAAATACCAATCTGTGTTTCCCATTAACATAGTAGTACATGTGTAAGTGTGTGTGCGTGTGTGTGTGTATTTACCTAGTTGTAGTTTTACAGGGCCTGGGCTTTATGCTCGTGTGGCCCCGTCTCTATATCTACACTTATCCAATCTTACTTTAAAAGTATGCACACTCGTTACAGACACTACTTCATTTAAACTGTTCCACGTCTCAATACATCTTTGTGGGAAACTATATGTGTGTGTGTGTGTGTGTGTGTGTGTGTGTGTGTGTGTGTGTGTGTGTGACACTGACGTGCGTGCTTGGGTGTAAGTAAGTCTGTGTATAGGAGTGTATCACTGATGTGTGTGTGTGTGTGTGTGTGTGTGTGTGTTTTATTGGACATAGTCTGTCATCCTCGTATTCCTGACCGTCTTGGAGACACGCCCAACATTCTTGATCTCTTCCTCACCTCTAACCCTTCTGCTTATGCTGTCACCCTTTCATCTCCGTTGGGCTCCTCCGATCACAATCTCATTTCTGTATCTTGTCCTATTTTTCCAATCCCTCCGCAGGATCACCCAAAGCGAAGGTGTCTCTGGCGTTTTGCCTCTGCCAGTTGGGGGGACCTGAGGAGGTATTATGCTGATTTTCCCTGGAATGATTATTGCTTCCGTGTCAGAGACTTTGTACTGAACGCATAACAAAGGTGTTAGTATCTGGCATGGAGACGTACATTCCTCATTCTTTTTCTCAACCTAAACCTTCTAAACCTTGGTTTAACTCAGCCTGTTCTCGTGCTATACATGATAGAGAGGTTGCCCACAAAAGGTACATGAGCCTTCCATCTCCTGAATCTCATGCACTTTATATCTCTGCCCGGAATCATGCCAAGTCTGTTCTTCAACTTGCCAAACACTCTTTCATAAATAGGAAATGTCAAAATCTTTCAAACTCAAACTCTCCTCGTGACTTCTGGCATCTCGCCAAAAACATCTCAAATAACTTCACTTCTTCATCTTTCCCTCCTTTATTTCATCCTGATGGCACCACTGCCATCTCTTCTGTCTCTAAAGCTGAACTCTTTTCTCAAACCTTTGCTCACAACTCCAACTTGGACGATTCTGGGCTTGTCCCTCCCTCTTCTCCTCCCTCTGACTATTACATGTCTACAATAAAAAATCTTCGTAATGATGTTTTCCATGCCCTTGCTGGCCTAAACCCTCGGAAGGCTTATGGACCTGATGGGGTCCCTCCTATTGTTCTCAAAAACTGTGCTTCTGTGCTTGCACCTTGCCTGGCCAAACTCTTCCAACTTTGTCTATCGACTTCTACCTTTCCTTCCTGCTGGAAGTTCGCCTACATTCAGCCTGTTCCTAAAAAGGGTGACCGTTCTAACCTCTCAAACTACCATCCTATAGCTTAATCTCTTGCTTGTCTAAAGTTTTTGAATCTATCCTGAATAGGAAGATTCTCAAACATCTGTCACTTCACAATCTTCTATTTGATCGCCAGTATGGTTTCCGTCAAGGTCGCTCTACTGGTGATCTTCTGGCTTTCCTTACTGAGTCTTGGTCATCTTCTTTTAGAGATTTCGGTGAAACTTTTGCTGTTGCGTTAGACATATCAAAAGCTTTTGATAGAGTCTGGCATAAAGCTTTGATTTCAAAACTGCCTTCCTACGGCTTATATCCTTCTCTCTTCAACTTTATCTCAAGTTTCCTTTCCGACCGCTCTATTGCTGCTGTGGTAAACGGCTACTGTTCTTCTCCTAAACCTATTAATAGTGGTGTTTCTCAGGGTTCTGTCCTGTCACCCACTCTCTTTCTATTATTCATTAATGACCTTCTTAACCAAACTTCTTGCCCTATCCACTCCTACGCTGATGATACTACCCTACATCTTTCCACGTTCTTTCAGATACGTCCAACCCTTCAGGAAATCAACAGATCACGCGGAGACGCCACGGAACGCCTGACTTTCGATCTTTCTAAGATTTCCGATTGGGGCAAAGAAAATCTAGTAGTTTTCAATGCCTCAAAAACTCAATTCCTCCATCTATCAACTCGACACAACCTTCCAGACAACTATTCCCTTTTCTTCAATGATACTCAACTGTCTCCCTCTTCCACAATGAATATCCTTGGTCTGTCCTTTGCTCATAATCTTAACTGGAAACTTCACATCTCATCTCTTGCTAAAACAGATTCTATGAAATTAGGTGTTCTGAGGCGTCTTCGACAGTTTTTCTCGCCCCTCCAACTGCATACTCTGTATAAGGGTCTTATCCGTCCCTGTATGGAGTACTCTTCGCATGTTTGGGGGGGTTCCAGTCACACAGCTTTGCTTGATAGGGTGGAATCAAAAGCTCTTCCTTCCCATCAACTCCCCTCCTCTGACTAACTGTCTTCAGTCTCTTTCTCACCGCCGAAATGTTACATTCCTTTCTATATTTTATCGCTATTTTTATGATAACTGTTCTACTGATCTTGTTAACTGCATTGCCTCCCCTCCTCCTGCGGCTACGCTGCACAAGGCTTTCTTCTTCCTCTCATCCCTATTCTGTCCAACTCTCTAATGCAAGAGTTAACCAGTACGCTCAATCATTCATCCCTTTCACTGGTAAACTCTGGAACTCCCTCCCTGCATCTGTATTTCTGAATTCCTACAACTTTTCTTCTTTTAAGAGGGAGGTATCAAGGCATTTGCTCCCCTAATTCTGGCTGACGGTTTTGGCACTTTTTGAACTCTTTGGAGAGCCAGCGCTCAAGTGGGGCTTTTTCTAACTTTCTTTTTTTTTGCCCTTGACTACGTAAATAAAAAAAAAAAAAAAAAAATCCGGGCAGGTTGCTTTCGCTGTCGCGCGGGCCTCGTTGGCGCTGGGCTGCTGGCCGGGGGTGGTGTGGGGTCTGCTTCTGTGTGTGGTATGGGTGTTGTGCTGACCTTGAGGTGCCGGCGGTTGCGTATTGACACCCTGCCACTGCCTGGTAGCCTGACAGCGTACTTCCTATAAGGCCTGATTTCCAAGACCACACCGGACTATTCCACAATCCCGTTGCTGGGTCCTGCACGAGTACCACATCGCCTGCCTGAAGTGCTGGTAACTGTCTCGGTGTTTCACCGCGGGCTGCTGGGAAGAGGGCTTGTGACTGAGCCATGTGCACCTCACGGTCTCTGAGG
Organism: Portunus trituberculatus; assembly: GCF_017591435.1. NCBI lineage: Eukaryota > Metazoa > Arthropoda > Malacostraca > Decapoda > Portunidae > Portunus > Portunus trituberculatus. The sequence goes on along the minus strand of NC_059256.1, from coordinate 7,775,954 downwards.
GTTCGCCGCCAATGCTGTCTCACTTTGTAATGCTGGCGAGCGACAGGAACACCATTACGCAACTGCCGACCCGTAGCTAGTTGTGCAGGGGATTTTTTGATACCCCGTAGTGGTGTGTTGAAGTACTGGAGTATTGCTTGTGCCGCCCTGTCACAATCTAAGCTGCCTCCTGCGCCCGTGTTACCCTTACCGTGCGTTTTGCCACTTTTACTGCTGCCTCAGCCCTGCCGTTGTACGTGACTTATCGTAGTACACGAGTCCCTCTCTGGCAAGTCTGCAAATCACTTCCTGCGCCTCATTGAATTTACCTCGCAGCTAACTATCCCAATATACTGTTTTGGCAGCAGGTTTCTTCAGTAACTCTCTGAAGGGCTCCATCAGTGGTGCGGTGGCCAGGAAGGGGGCAAGCTAATTGACTAATCCAAACCACGACCCGATGTCCTTAATCGTGGGTTTGTCAGGCATCGCAAAGGTTTTAATGGCAGACAAGCAGTCTTCAGTAGGCTTGTAGCTATGCCAGTCCAGGCGGAAGCCTACAAAGTCGATCTCACTCCTACAGAAGGCGAACTTTTCTGGCTTCAGTGTGATGCCAGCGCGAGAACAAGTCTCAAGAAAGTCATACGCATGCCAGAATGCTTCTTCAACACTTGCTGCGTATAAGAGTGTGTCGTCCACGCACTTGAACTTCCGTGGGATGTCCCTTATGGCCTCATTGAACCGCCTCGTGTATGCGTCTGTCACTGAGCAGTGTCCCATTGGTGTCCTCCGGTAGCGGTAACAGCCCCATGGGGTGATGAACGTCGTCAGTCTTCTGCTTTCCTCGTTGAGCTCCACTTGATGGAACCCTCAGAAGGCGTCAGCGACCGTTTTGTAGGTGTGCAGCAGTACCAATGAAAACATGTCAAAGGGGACGGGTGTGTGGTGTGTCTCCCTCTGACATGATGCGTTCAGGCGCTGAAAATCCACAGTGCGTCGTCGCTGGCCGTTTTTCTTACCCACCACAACCATCCTGGCGCACCACTCCATTGCCTCTCCTGTGGGTACCGGCTCCACGACGCCTTGTCTCACGTCCTCGAGAAGTTGTGCTTGGACCTCCACCTCCCAGTGCTTGGGTACTGAGGCAGGGACGTGGCAAGCATATGGGTGTGCGTCATGTCTGAGGTGTATGTGGTGCAGCAGGCCGGACATCACATGTAGGGGGGACTTTGATGTGTTGAACGTAAAGGCTGAGAAGTGTCTGAGGAGCAATGCTTCTAGCCTGTCGACATTTTCCTCTAGGGGAGGAAATGGTATGGAGTCTGGTCTTGTGAGGGTAAAGTCACCTGACGGCGGTCGTGGCTCTGCGTCGGCGCGGCGATGCAGTGGTGTGGATGGTGTGCGGGAAGCCCTGCGGGAGGAGACTGAGGCCCTTGCACGCCGCGAATGAGAGGTAAGTGGTCTTTGCTGAGCACACCAAGTATACAGGCTGCGTTGTTGACTCACCATTAGCAGTGAACGTGCATTCCATGCAGAAGCACTTGAAGTGCTTGTCAGTGACATCCCTCAGCCCGCTGACGGGCTGCAACTCCTGACGTGGCACCTTGAGGGTGTTGAGCAGTCCAAGCCCAGCCACACACACCATAGCGCCAGTATCAGAAACTGTCTCCACTTCCACTGTTTGCGTGCCAATGCGACAAGCTACTGTGACTCGTAGCGTGGGATGGCGGGAAAGTCCCGCTGCTGCCGATACCACCCCGCCCGACACAGTGGCGGCGGGCTTGCTCCCACCTTAGAACAGCCGAGGCACGTCGCCGTACGTGCTGGACACTTGGACCTTTCAGGCACATGATTTCTGCCACAGTTGCCGCAGGTGGGGTGTGTGGGGGCGGTTTTGGCGGGTCTTGGGGTCGCGCGCACCGCCGCCACCTCGTCATGTACCACCTCTTCCTCGTCACTCGCCATGAACACTACCTCACCTGAAGCAGCTGCTGCAACTGCTGCGTGCCCCCGGGCGGCGGCGTCTCTCACAGCCGCTTCGAATGATACACATTTCCCCCTCAGCTCCTCCACACTTGAAATATTAGCACAGCTTTGGAACACTTCCCGCTTTAACACTGGGTTATATAAACCTACCATAAAAGCTTGCGTAGGAGCATGTACTCTGAGAGGTCGTGATTACATTTCAGGCACTTAAACTCGCACTCAATGACCTCGGAGGTACAACGTTGGAAGAACCTTTTCGTGGGTTCTGCAGCCGCCTGTTTGCTGGCGAAAAATTCCTCCCAGGTGACGGCCTGGTTAGCAGCCTGGAGCACTATTCCTGCAATGGCGTCTAATGCTTCCTTGGGTGTCGGCCGCTCCACTCATTACCAGAATATCTGGCATCGATGGCGCGTTGCAGTGCTGGCACACAGTTGAGGCGTATATGCAGCGTGGCCACCCCGTCGGGCCAGCCGTTGAGTAGCATCCAGGACTCCATGGATCTTCTCCATGTTCGAAAAGCCGCAGCCGACATCTCACCTTCGCATTTCTCTGGTGCGACTGAAGCAGGTGGGAAAGGTGTTCTTGTGCTTACTGGCTGACGCCCATTGTTAGCTAGGCTGGCCATGCTGGTCACGATGTCTTGCAGGAAGCTTTGTGTTGTCTGGGTATGGCGGGCGGCTGGGCAGCGGCCACCGCGTGGGGCGCTGAACCTGGGTCTGCTTGCCATTGCGCTGCTGCAGGGCATGCAGGCCGTCTGAGTCTATCAAGATGCTAAGGACTCCGTATCCTACTCACTGCGCCATGTGAGAGGTTCAGGGAAACACCAGAGTCCTTGATTCAGTGTATTGAGGAAACACAGTACATCCTGATTAAATGGCGGTAGGACGGCAACTAACTGCTGACTCACCCCGCGCTGGCAAGGAAGCAGTGGTGCAATGCATTGTTGCCACATCTAGTAATTTATCTAACAGGGGGCAAGGTTTGTAAAAAGCTAATAGAAATATATATATAATTTTTTTTTTACCCATGTGGTATGTTGGGGAACGCATATCCCCCATTTCCATTATTTCCTATGGGAAAATTACGTCCGCTTAACGAATGGGTGACTTGTGAAGCTGTCGCCAAATGGCATCACGTGCCCATCGACCCAGAGCAAATTTCCTTGAAAAATCACTTAAATACCATAAATCCCCTGCGTTCTTTCTTGGAAAACTATAAACACATATCAATACAGAAACTGCTATTGTTTGTATAAAAAATGTAGTCGATATGTTCCTTTATCTAAACAAAATGGAAATAATGATGATATACTAGTAGTTGAGAACTCGAGTAAAACAAGTTGTCCTGATATTAAAGTAATGCAGATTTAAGCAGGAAAAGGCTTAAAAATATTCTGCTTGCATTTCTGCATTTCCTGAGTAACTACATTGGGTGTGTCCATGTCTCTTTTGAAAAAAAAAAAAAAAAAAAATCGTCAGAAATAGTTTGAGGGGCGTGGCTTAAGAGTACAATACTGAAGCCAGGATCGTACAATGCACGTTGTTTACTAAGCTGAAGGGGAATAGGTGTCTATGTACTGTTACACCAAACTTGCCTCCTCCCGTAAAAGTCATGCCCCCCACTCCCTCCTCCTGCGGCATGGCAGGGAGCCACTTCATGGCCCCTTGCCATATCAAGTCCACACACCCTTTGTAGATAGAGCCCTCTCCTTCTTTGCAACTCTCCGGGTGACTCTTCCTCCTTTCCTCATCCTCGAAAAAACTTCTCTGGGCCCTTGGTACCCTCTCTCTTCCTCAGTCTCGCTGTCCCTTCATAAACCCACACAATGATTCAAAGCCGGCTACCCAGTGCAGGGCAGAACTCTATTCACCTCACTCCTCCACTCTCGATACTACACCCACTTCCATATCTACACCGATGGCTCCCGCCTCACTACCCCCTCCATCTGTCGGTGCAGCCATTTACATTCCCTTCAGGTCCCTTGCCACTGCCTGGCAATCACCAGACTCAGGATTGGCCACACCCGCTTCAATGCCCACCTACACAGGTTGGGCATGACCGACTCTCTCCACTGTCCCTGGTGCCCTACCCAGCCTGACACCCCAGAACACCTGCTCCTGCACTGCTCTTGTCACCACCCACACCGTGTGGCCTTCCTCCATTCACTGTCTGCCATTCACCCTCACAAGCCAACACTGACTGCCCTCCTGGGTGGCTGCACAAATACCAATCAGGCTTTCAAGACACTCAACCCCACCAGGACCTCCCTACACAAAACAAATCAACTCCACCACATAAAGCCTGAACACATCACCTCCGCATCCCGGACTTTTGGGGCACTAGAGGCTGTGACACACAACCTGCACGGCCCCAACAAACCCCCAAAAAGAAGTCTATGTACCGTTGGCTATGTACCACCGGCTTCTATGTACCATCCCTGGTTGCTATGTACCATGCATGGCTGCTATGTATCTGGCTGCTATGTACCATCCATGGCTGCATTTATTTGTTTGCCAAGCAAAGAGAGAATAAAGCTAATAGAGTGGACAGATATTTACATATAGGTTCGAATCCCCATCATTGCTCCTTTGAAACTAGTGGATCTGCTCACTATTTGCTTCAAAGCTCCAGTGAACTTGCTCATTATTTACTTCCTAACTCGTGGACGTGTACTCTCAGTTATCCTTTTTATACCACCATGGTATCAGCGGTTTTCCTTTGCTCAGGATGTGGATTGTGCGTTTGCCCTAGATGGAAAGCCCTTATCTGTGACGGATGCAACAAGTGGCACCACCGCTTATGTGGTACAGCAATATCACAATCTGAGTACTGGAATATAAGCAGACGATTGAAAGCTGGTAAGGTTTTCATTTGGTGTTGCCCAGACTGTCCTGATTGGATGGAAGTTTCAGGTACAATTATCTTTGTTTTCCTCTTCACCTATTCACACCATCCTCCTTCCACCGTTGATTTTTTTTCCTATTGTCATTATATATATTCATATCATACATTATTAATATTATTTAATACAATTGCAGGCATATGTGGACATGAAAACCAAAGTCGGTCAAACAACCGTGAAAGTAATAGCTAATCCCATTGTTAATGACCGTATAGCTGGTTTGGGTGGGTGTGTGGGAGTCCACACTTTCATTTGAATGCGTCAACATACTCTGCGAGAAATATTAACCAACTCACAAAGAGTCACAATTTATTGAGCAGTTAATGGCACTGCCAAACTTACCTCCATCACATATAGAGCCAGTTTTTTGCCATATCACTAGCCAGCCACTTCCTGATCAGCGACTTAAAGATCTCATTACCTACTATGAAAACACCTGGATCAGGAATGAGATGCATCCTCCACATTCTCCCCCCCAAATGGGAAACGCCTTGTCATGGTGGGGGGGCTTGCGTGCCCCTGTGACCTGGCGAGCTAGGCTAGAGGGGGCTTAGGCCCCTGCTCTGCCCTTTAGAGGGGGAGAGGGCTACTCATGCTAGTATGGTCGCCAGTGAGGGGCCAGACTAAATGGTTCCTACGTAGGCTGCTAGTGGACCAGTGGAGCCACCCGCTGGAGGGATCGCCCAATAGGGGCCGTCCTGTGCTGGATGGTTGGGTGATGCTTTGGGAGGGGGATCTCAGCTCTGCCGTGGAAAAACATTCTGCATCATGTGGGGCCTTTTTTTAAAAAGATTGGTCCGCATGGGGACGAGGTACCCCATCCACGGCAGCCAGCGCTCGCTCCCATTGTCGTCCCAGTAGGTGGTTTTCCTTGCCCCTGGAGCTAATCTTTTGTGTTACTGTTTTTTTTTATGGGAAAACACAAAAAAACTTTCAGGTTCTCGTGAGATGGCTGACCTGGCCCGCGAGACGTTATCTTCAGGTCTGAGTGGGAAAGAGGATTCCCGTCCACAAGAACCTCCCGCAGCAGTCTCCTGTTCTGGGAGTTCTTCTGAGGGTCGCATTTCTGCTGCATAGGACTCCCTTTTGATGGTAAATGTTAATCCATCATTTTCCTATCACGCCTTACACTCACTTCTCAAGGTGTATGGCACGGTTCTTCGCATTCGACTTGTTTATGATAAGGACTTTACATCTAACCGCTGCTATGTGACTTTTCTGTCATGTGATGAAGCCCGTCTGGCTTATGAACATGTAGCATCTCTACCCCTTGCTGGCTCTGGCTTTAAAACTGAATTTCTCCAATCACGTAATATTTCAGACAGTGACATGGATTACATCCCAAATGTTTTTGAAAACTATTTAGAGAATTCAGTTCCAGAAGCTCGCCACATCCCACCTCCACGTTGGTTTGTGGCGTACTACAGAAATGGGCGTGGGAATTTCATCCATGCTCCCGGTACCTGTCCAAAGAGATAGGCACAATTCCTGAGGGAAACCTCAAGAAATACGGTAAAGGGGTGCTAGTGCGAGCTAAGGATATCACGCAGACAAGGATGTTGCAACATCTACCATGTCCTTCTGACAGCATGTTTGAGAGTGTGAAGGCTCATCCCACCTTTAATTATAGTAAAGGTCAGGAACTTTACGAATTTTCTGAAAAGGAAATACTGGCTATATGACTGGCTTCTCGATATGGTAATTGCTCTAGATTCACACTCTGAGGAGCATTTCAATGCTGCTGCTCACCAGGTATGTTCCAGGCAATGCCCTAGGTATCGCCTGGAGCAGGACATTTTACAGCTTGCCAACAGTCAATTCATCAGCCTTGGTAGTGCCCGGTGCGAACTCTGGTACCGCCATAAGGATGGTACTGGTGCGACATCCTATGCTTTATTGGCCGCTCGCTCTTCAGCTGAGTCTGCAGGACCGAAGACGACAACTTCTGCTACCTCTTGCTCTGTTGGGGCGGGTGGTCCTATTCATTTGGCCAATAGGTTTGCCCTTTTGTCCGATGACTCGGTTGAGTTATCTCTTAGAAGTGACGAGAATAATACGGATTTGACCAAAGTCACCCATGTAGTGGATGTCCATTTGCCCCCTGTATCGCCTAAGCCCTTGAAGGGCCTGACCAAACGGCACCCCGGCTCTGCGGTGTCGATAGATTTAGCTCAGCCTAAACAATCTAAGGTTTCTCCCGGTGTACATGATCATGAGTACTCCAGGGACCGCTCTGCAATGGTAGCTCCAGTAGTTTCTGTCCAGCCTTCCGTGATGCCCTCCCTCTCAGATCAGGCTTCTTGTGATGAGGACGGTCTTAGCATGGAGACATCCGATGATATTGTCACAGCCATCCCTCGTGGACCCGCTGTGTTAAAAAGTGCAGTCAAACCTGACCCTCGTCTTCCAATGACCGGTAGGAGTGATGATGGGTTGCATCACTCACCGGTAGGCCGAAAGGCTGCAGTCCAACGACCTGGTACATCTCAACTCCCGGTGTCTTCTCGTTGGTTGATTATTTCTAGTTAGGTGAGTCACAGGCAGCCCCTTCAAAAGGCTCACCCGTCCACTGCACCTAGATAGTCATCTTCAAGCTTCTACTGTGGAACTGTTGAGGCCTTCACGCCTCGTGGGGGGAACTCCGAGCTTTACTGTCGGAGTTCTCTCCAGCCTGTGTAGCTCTACAAGAGACTATGCTAGGTGATAGTAGTTATTCTAGTCCTCCTGGCTATCATGCCTTTTTTAGCACTCCTTTCCTTGACCAGGGCCACCACGGTGGCGCAGCTATTCTATTCCGTCAGGATATACCTGTTGTCCACTTACAATTCAACTCTCCCATTCAGGTGGTTGCTGTTAAGTCTTTATGGGACAATCCTACACTATTTGTAGTTTATATCTCCTTCCTCGGCTTCCTGTCTCCAGGGGTGAGCTTGACGGCCTGGTACGTCAGCTGACTCTGCCTTTCTTCTTGCTGGGAGATTTTAACGGCCATCACCCATTGTGGGATAAATGTGCTAGTAATCCTCGTGGGGTTTTAATCAGTTCTTTTATTGAGGATGAGGGATTGGAGATTTTAAATTCTGGGGATGTTGCACATTTCCACAGGCCTACTGGGACTTTTACAGCTATTGATCTTTTTCTATCTCTACATCTAATTCTTTCCTTGATTATTAATTTACACGGTACTGACCACTTTCCTATTTTATTGGAATCTGTGAACTCTGAGCCACACTCCTGGCCCCGACGCTAGGTTTTAGACAAAGCAGATTGACCTCGATTCACAGACCTTAGCTCTTTTATCCGTCCGATGGCTGACTTTTCTACTTGTGCTGAGGCTGTTGATTATTTTACTGATTTTTTACATTTCGCAGCGCTTCAGACAATCCCTAGGACGTCCGGTCGCTTTACTAAGCATCCCGTTCCTTGGTGGAACGCAGCATGCTCTAACGCTGTGAGAGAAATGGGCAGCTTTCTCTCGTCTCCGGCGACATCGTGGGGACCCGGTGTCTGGAAGCTTTTCGACGCTGCCGAGCTCGGACCCGCCGCGTTATGAAAGAGGCACAAAGAGCCTCTTGTAAAGCCTATGTCTCTTCTATTAATGCCCGCACTCCTCTTACGGATGTCTTTAACAAAGTCCGCGGAATTGCTGGGAAGTATTCTGCTCCTTCCCCACCAGTTTTGTTGTCTGCTGGGCGGACGGTGGCAGACCCTAGGACTGTTGCTGACCTCTTCACGGAGCACTTTGCCAGTGTTTCCCGGAGGCATCCTGCAGCCCCGGGCGCACGTCACCGCTAGAGAATGGAATCTCTCGGCATACATTTTTCTTCCAGTGGAGGGGTCTTATAATATCCCCCTCTCTGCCTCCGAGTTGCGGACTGCTTTGTCCCAGTGTCATGACTCTTCTGGGCCAGATGATATTCCTTATGCCTTCTTGCACCACATGTCTGACAGTGCCTTTACCTTTTATTAAATCTTTATAATATGATTTGGCATACCGGTGACTTTCCATCTTCTTGGGCTGTCGCAGTGGTTCTCCCATTTCCGAAGCCTGGGAAAGATAGTATGCAGGTTACGAACTACCGTCCTATATCTTTGACATCCTGCATTTGTAAAGTGTTAGAAAAGATGGTAAATGTAAGACTCATATGGTACTTGGAGAGGGGGAAGTACTTGTTATTGGTACAGTACGGCTTCCGAAAGATGAGGTCTACTACTGATGCTCTTTTATCCCTTGAGTCTTCTATTTGTGAGGCGTTCGCTAATCGCCACCATCAAATAACGGTCTTCTTTGACCTGGAGAAGGCCTACGACATGGCTTGGTGTCATGGCATTTTACAGTCTTGTTTAATTTTGGCCTTCGTGGCCACCTTCCTATTTCTATTCAACAGTTTTTATCCAGATGTCTTTTACGGGTTTGAGTTGGGAGTGTTCTCTCCGAGGCTACTGCTGTAATTGATGGTGTCCCACAGGGAAGTATTCTTAGTGTTACACTATTCGCAGTCGCCATTAATGGTGTGATAGATACTCTTCAAGATGGCATTCACAGCTCCTTATATGTTGATGATTTATGTATTTCTTTTGCTGCTGCTAGGATGTCACTGATTGAGCGCAAGCTCCAACTGGCGATCAATAGGGTGTCCAGTTGGGCCAACATGAACGGTTTTCGATCCTCCATCTCGAAGACCATAATCATGCATTTTTGTCGCAACCGTGGTGTCCATCCAGACCCTGATTTATACCTCGCCAATAGACGCCTCTCATGCGTGGAGGTGACTCGATATCTTGGCCTTTTATTTGACAACCGTCTCACTTGGGTTCCCCATTTCCGTTCTCTTGAGGCGTCTTGTCGGCAGGCATTATCCCTTCTTCAGGTTTTAAGTCACACCTCTTGGGGTGCAGACAGGTTGCTGCTTCTTCACGGTACACTTATACTTCCCAAGCTGGAATATGGTTGTGAGATCTACTCATCCGCAACAGATGCACGACTACGCACGCTTGACTCCGTGCATCATGCTGGGATCCGCTTGGCTATGGGTGCATTTCGGACATCACCAATACCTAGCCTTCTAGTGGATGCTGGTTTCTGGCCACTCGACCTCCGGCGCCAGTCTTCGATGCTCCGGTTTTGGTTTCGCAACCACCGTCTTCCTGATTCTGTCCCTTGTCTGTCAAAATTGCGGGACTCGCGTTTACAGGCGTATGTCACTCGACCGAGTCTACCTAAACCTTTTGGCCTTCGAGTGGCACACCTCATGATGGACTTGTCTATCGACCCCACCCGTCTACTCTTTCCGGCTCCGAGTTGGTTATTGGCAGCTTCCGGTTGTTTCATTATGCCCTCCTGGCATGGATGGCAAGAAGGATTTTCTGCCAGCTTTGTCCCACACAGAACACTTTTTTTTTTATCCATTCTGATGACATTCCCGTTTTTATTGATGGTTCCAAATCCGACGCAGGCATTGGGTTTAGTGTGGTTTTCCCCTCTTTATATAAGTCTGGCAGCCTTCCTTCGGTGGCATCCGTCTTTACTGTGGAGCTGTCTGCCATTTTCCTAGCTTTGCAGATAGTTTTTACTCACCCGGTTTCGTCTTTTACAATTTTTAGTGACTGTCGCAGTGCTCTTACTGCTCTCTCCTCTTTTATTTCCCTTTACCCATTGGTTTTATCAGCCCTGGAATGGCTCTATCTACTTACCAGAAGAGGATATCATGTTGGGTTCTGTTGGGTCCCTGGTCATGTAGGTGTTCCAGGGAATGAACACGCAGATCGCCTCGCTAAAGAGGCAGCAAGTCGCGCTCCATCTCCTGCCCCTGTTCCTTTTCGAGATGTATTTCCTCTAATTCGTGAGGCAGTTGCAGCAATTTGGCAGAGGAGATGGCTAATGGGGGTCGCAACCTCGAAAATGGGAGAGATCACTACTTCCTCTATCCCTCAGTGGACATACACCTATATCCGGGATCGCAGTGCACAGACTTTCTTGGCGCAATTGCGTATAGGTCACACCTACCTTACACAAAGGTACCTGTTGACCAGGGACCCTCAGCCTTACTGTGATGACTGCTTGGTGCCGCTCACCATGCGGCACCTGTTGGAAGAGTGCCCTAGTTTGATCGAGTTATGACAACACTACCTCTGGTGTCTATTATATCTCAAAGGTCCTTGGACCAGAGTGCCTGGTCCAGGGCCATGACGTTTTTAGGTTTTTGGGAGAAGCTGGCCTTCTCCCAAAGCTTTGAATTTTATTCTTATTTTATTATATGTATTTTAATGTTTTATTTAGTTTTTTTTCTTTTTTAGTTTTTAGCTATTGCATTGTCTTTAATTGTTTTAAATAGTTTTTTTAACAATTCTGACATTTTAAATTATTTAAGCGGCCCCAAATGACCTTTGATGTTGCGGCGTCTGATTTAAAATCCATCCATCCTCCACATTCTTGGAGCTGTTACAAGCGCCCTGTTCGGACTAACAACGATGTAGAAGGGTGGCACCAGATTAACAGGGTAGCAAAAACCAATTCAATTAGCATGTACTTCTTAATTAGTATTCTCCATGATGAATCTAGTAGAATTCCTATTATTGTAAAACTAGTTAAACAAAAGAAAATGCATAGATACCAAAGGAAGCATGCTATCAAAAAGCAAATTGACCTTGAGCTCTGGATGAAATATGAGAACAAATCCATAACAACATCAGAATTTCTAAACTGCTGTGCCGAACTGATGGATCATGAAGAGAAATAAGAATGTATTAACAATGTACAGCGACAGAGGCAGTTTCACAAGTCTATTTTCACTCTACGATTATCCTGTTCGTTAAGTGGAGTATTGCTGTATGTAGGAGGATATTATGAGCGAATATATAAATATTGAAAGCACAGTTGCGAGTATTTAAGCTATATTGATTGTTATGTAGAATGTTCATCACCACATCCCATGAATTCTGTTAGCTTAAACACGTTGTGGCATTAAGTATACATCAGTTTTAGCATGTGCTTCTCCAGGGAACTGTGGGACCAGTGACCGACCTCTACATTAAAACCCACCTGCTGTTTCTTCTTCCTCCAGTTTTCTGATCTTCATCATTCTCTTACAAACCTCTTTGTTTCAATGATGCAGAGGCAGGCAGGGAGTTTCAGAGTTACCAGCAAAAGGGATGAACAATTATGAGAATATTGGTTAACTCTTGCATTAGATGGGTGACAGAAAGCTGAAAGTGATGTGCAGTGTAGCCAGGGGAGAAAGGGAGGCTTGCAAGTAGTGAGATAGAGTAGTTATTGTGACAAATAATTATCGTAGGTCACTCCTGCAGGGATCCTAATCCAGGCTTCCCTCCCTCACTCACTCACTGACTTATTCTTCTCACACTTCTTTGGAGTGTTTGTGGTAATGTTTCTCTTTCACTCAGGCAGGTAATGAAGACTTTATAAGAAAATAATCCCTTATCAAAGGTATCTCCTTATTTATCTCCTTATTTTCCTCCTTGCATGCAAAAAAAAAAAAAAAAACACACACACACACACACACATTGAGGGATAATTGAAAAATATATAGTAGATTATATTTCTATGAAATTTAGATCTATATACCACAACACCTGGGTGAATGCACAGAAACACTAAGGGTATACACAAACAAAGGTTTACTGCACACATATGCATTTACCGAGTCATACAAGCACTGCCACCATAACAACTGCTGGGGACATTATTCCCTTACACCACCACTGCCGTCAACCACCACAGAAAACTGCTGGGGCCATTACTCCCTCACACCACTAAAACCACCACCATAGGCACAGGTGTGGTCCCACTTATCCACATGACACACCACCTCAAAAGTGGACTTTCATGTGCTGGGCAATGTCAGCCTTTGTCTTGAAACATTTGCTACAGTTATCACACTTGAACTCTCTCAGCCCAGTGTGTCTGAAGGCATGTCTATTGAGACTTGAAGTAGTAAGAAATTTTTTGCCACACTCATCACACTCATAATTCCTAACACCACTGTGTGTCAAGGTGTGTGAGGTGAGGTAAGACTTGTGGGTAAATTTCTTCCCACACTCATAACACTCATAATTTCTAACACCACTGTGTGTCAGGGTGTGTGTGGTGAGACTTGACTTGCGGGTAAATCTTTTTCCACACTCATAATTTTTAACACCACTGTGTGTCAGGATGTGTTTGGTGAGATTAGACTTGTGGGTAAATTTCTTCCCACACTCAAAACACTCATAATTTTTAACACCACTGTGTGTCAAGATGTGTTTGGTGAGGTTAGATTTGATATTAAATTTCTTCCCACACTCATGACACTCATGATTCCTTACACCACTGTGTGTCAGGCTGTGTGTGGTGAGGGAAGACTTGCGGCAAAATTTCTTCCCACACTCATCACACTCATAATTCATAATACCACTGTGTGTCAGGCTGTGTGTAGTGAAGTAAGACTTGTGGCTAAATTTCTTCCCACACTCATGATTCTTAATACCACTGTGTGTCTGGCTGTGTATGGTGAGGGCAGTGCCCAAGCACCACCCTTTTGGGCCCCAGTACTTTTGGGAATCCCGGGCCCCGCCCCTTTAAAAAAAATCTGGAAATACCTACTCCTCGAACTCCTCGTGCAGTTAAAAATGCTTAAGTGCAGTGTAGGTGGTTTAAGTATAAATGACAGGAAAATGTCAAATTTATTTATTTGATCTGTATTTTAAGTATGGGTAGGCCTAATTGGAAATATAATATTCAATTAATGACATTTGAAATTAATTAATGTTTCCTCTCTGACCTTCAGTTTGTAGAGCTTGGGCAGAACGGTCGGGGCTGGAGTGATTGGCACGCGGGCGGGACCAAATTCATTAACTAGGGAACAGGCGAACAGCAAGCACTCAAGTGTGCTTTAAAATTTTAATGAAAAATTGCGAATGCTATAATAACAAATTCGTAAACAGTAACTGAAAGTAAACCATTAGCACTCATTTCTCGAGGCTTTATTTATCAATCCACGTTGAGCTTATGTAAGTAAATGATCTCAATGATCCGATGTCTGAAAACTGTGTAGTAATAAAGATATAAGCAATACTTTTACAAACCAAGCAAGTAAAGTCATGCCGTGATGCCTCGTGGAGGCAGACACACGCAGCAGGTCACACCAGCTGATCAGCTGAGACTGAGAGGCAGCAATGACAGCACTCGTATTCGAACGGTAAATTTAAAACCAAAAATTTCTGCAATCAAGCTGATAGTTATGTTCACTTTGTGAAACAGTGAAACTTACAAAATCAATAATAATAATATTTTGTCAATAATTAATTAATGTTGCAATGAGCGAAAGACTTACTTACATGTGAATTTGCACAACGAATTGAGTATAACAGAAAACCTGCAACTGTACTGACGGGAGACGGGTGACTAATGGAAAATCGTTGTTTTCATAAAATGTAGATGCAATTTAACTTTGAATATAACAAGCACAGTTGAAGCACTGTATTTTTTTTTTTTTTTTCAGTTTTACTAGCGGTACTTTTCTTTAAGCTGCCCCTTTAGTATTTGGGCTTTTCTTTTTTCAACTATCAAATTCAGGTTGCTATCACGGGCCCGGGCCCCCCTGGACTGCCGGGCCCCGGTACTGTAGTACCTTTTTCCCCCCCCATGCGGGGGCCCTGGGTGAGGGAAAACTTTTGAGTAAATTTCTTACCACAGTCACCACACTCATAATTCTTAACACCACTGTGTGTCAGGCTGTGTGTGGTGAGGGAAGACTTTTGGATAAATTTCTTCCCACATTCATTACACTCATAATTTCTAACACCACTGTGTGTCAGGCTGTGTGAGGCAAGGTGAGACTTTTGCATAAATTTTTTTCCACACTCATTACACTTATATTTCCTTACACCTTTGTGTGTCAGGGTGTGTTGCCAAAAGCCCTGTCTGGATATTAAAGTTTTGCCACACTGCTGGCACTCAAACTTGCTCTCTCCTCTATGGAGAGAACTGCCTGTTTCCAGGTTATTCTGGCCACCACCATGCCTGTGCATCCCCACACCTGAGGCTGATGACTGCTGCTGCTGCTACTGCTGCTGCTTCCCCACCTTACCGTTCCTGGAAGAGTGATCACATTAGAGCAAGGTTAGGTAACTTAGGTCAGTGATGAGTTGAGATTATGTTGGAGTAATGTTTGGTGTGGGTTAGGAAAGGTTCAAGAAAGGTTTGTTTATGGCTAGGTTTCAGGGTGGACAGCTGCTGTGCTCTGTTCTTCTGGCACAGGCAAGAGACTGGTGAATGGTGGCTGGTGTACCTTGTACTGTCGGCAGAAAATGGAAGTGCTGAAGCACATGCATCATTGTGTATGGCTATTCAGCATGTGTGCCCTGTGAGGCCTTAAAGAACAAGGGCCCTTTTTCACAATTATCATTATTTTACGTCGCTAGTGGCTATTTGTGCATTTATTTACAGAAATAACAAGAGTAATGATCAAATGTTGTTGTTAGAGAGCAGATATGCCAGATATTATTTGCTTATTGGTAGTATATTGTATATTTCGTATATTACCATATATGGGCATGCATATCCTCGCTCATGACAGTATGTACATCAAGAAAACACTCTGAAAACGTATTTCATATTATTTGTGTGGGCATAATGTATGCACAGGTGTGAAAAATAATTACCCTAGCACATTCTGGAGCAGTTCTGAACAACTGCAGTTCAAATCAGGCGGAAAATTCTGTGTAATTTAGTGAGAACACCTGCACAAGTTGCGGCGGAAAATAACCACCTGCATCGATGACAATACTCAACAGCGCACAACGTACCACCAGAAAGCCAACTTCCCATCATTATTGCATCACTTTCCAGGGTGAATAGAGACCTAATTTTTTTTACAGTAGATGCATAACACTCTATTATGCATGAGAATATTGATTTTTTTTATTTTTGCAAACCACAATTTTTTGGCTGAATTTGCGTCTCACAGACATGACCCAAAATCCTATTTGCCCCCTGAAAGGGTTAATAGTGGTGTTCCTCAGGGTTCTGTCCTGTCATCCACTCTCTTTCTATTATTCATTAATGACCTTAACCAAACTTCTTGCCCTATCCACTCCTACACTGATGATACCACCCAACATCTTTCCAAGTCCTTTCAGAGACGACCAATCCTTCAGGAAGTCAACAGACCAGGCAGGGACGCCACAGAATGCCTGACTTTCGATCTTTCTAAGATTTCCAATTGGGGGGAGAGAAAATCTAGTAGTTTTCAATGCCTCAAAAACTCAATTCCTCCATCTATCAACTTGACACAACCTTCCTGACAACTATCCCCTCTTCAATGACACTCAACTGTCTCTCTCTTCCACAATGAATAACCTCGGTCTGCCTGTCTTAACTGGAAACTCCACATCTCATCTCTTGCTAAAACAACTTGTATGAAGTCAGGTGTTCTGAGGCGTCTCCAACAGTTTTTTTTCGCCCCTCCAACTGCTTACTCTGTATAAGGGCCTTATCCGTCCCTGTATGGAGTACTCTTCTCATGTTTGGGGGTTTCCAGTCA
This sequence comes from Portunus trituberculatus, assembly GCF_017591435.1. Classification (NCBI taxonomy): domain Eukaryota; kingdom Metazoa; phylum Arthropoda; class Malacostraca; order Decapoda; family Portunidae; genus Portunus; species Portunus trituberculatus. Next base: position 7,759,547 of record NC_059256.1, on the reverse strand, counting down.
CACAGTTTTGCTTGATAAGGTGGAATCAAAAGCTCTTCGTCTCATCAACTCCACTCCTCTGACTGACTGTCTTCAGCCTCTTTCTCACTGCCAGAATGTTGCATCCTTTTCTATCTTTTATTGCTGTTTTCATGGTAACTGTTCTACTGATCTTGCTAACTGCATGTCTCCCCTTCTCCTGCGGCCTTGCTGCACAAGGCTTTCTTCTTCCTCTCATCCCTATTCTGTCCAACTTTCTAATGCAAAAGTTAACCAGTACTCTCCGTCATTCATCCCTTTCACTGGTAAACTCTGGAACTCCCTCCCTGCATCTGTATTTCCGAATTCCTACGACTTGTCTTTTTTTAAGAGGGAGGTATCGAGGCATTTGCTCCCCAACTTTGGATGATCCTTTCGCTTTTCACACTTTTTAGAGAGCCAGCACTCAAGTGGGCCTCTTTTTTTAATCATTCTTCTTTTTGCCCTTGGCTGGCCCTATTTCCTACATGAAAAAAAAAAAAAAAAATAAAAAAATAAAAAAAATAAAAGCCTGGCCCTGGCCAAAGCAATCAGCAGTTGTCCTGTTCTGTGAGTTCAATGACACCACAGTGCTCAGCCCCACCCCCTGTGACAATCACAATCAGCCATTTGCTTGTGACGATTGTTGGTTAATTCTGTTAAGTCTTCTGCTGTACCAAGTGTTGCTTGTCCTGGTGTTGTCTCGGATGGAGCTGGCCCAGTTATGTGTGGCACAGGTACAGCTCTGGTGGGTGATGAGGTGATAGGTTGTGACAAATGTGATGGCTGGTTCCGCCCCCAATCTATGAGTATGGGCTTGCCTGCCACCCTGATCAATGACATTGTTGCACTTGACAGTAAGGGCATTCTCTTTGTGTGACTGTAATGTTGACTGGGAAGTGGACAGCCCAATTGTCCTTTGTTGAGGGGTGGTAGTAGTCCAGATTGTGGCCACCTAGATTCATTTAAACAATTGTCTGAGATGGTTACGGCACTTTGTTCTCTCTCTGATCAAATGTCCAGGGTTCACACTTGTTAACCAACTTTTGACCATAAAAATAGCAAACCTGCCTTCTTATAGTTCATACTCTGAGTCTACTCATAGGCTGATGATTCATGAGGAGGTAAGAGAGATGAGAGGGTGAGAAAAGTGTTCAAAATCTATCATTTTACATGGTCCTTCCAACATGTCATCCCAGCAGGCAAGTGAGCTTTTGATAAATGTTTCCTTTTATCTCATCAACAGACCAGCAACAGGTACAATACAAGTAACTTTACTTGTATTGACCAAGGGAAAAGAATGTTCCGCTGTAATATTGATAGTGATGCAGAAAGAAAATAATTTTTGAGCGAGTCTCACAAACTCAAACTCAAGGGTTCTAGTCAATTTGATAAGGTTTATGTACATAGAGATTTAACATATAATCAGAGGCAAAAGTTACAGCTTAGAAGAGCACATAGAAATGCTCCCACAGATGGTGCTGCTACTGACATCACCCATCCTCCTGCTGACACTTCCTCAGCTCAACCTCCTCCTACTTGGCTTTCTTTAAACATTTAAGTATTGCCTCTGGGACACCTCATTCATCATTGCACCATTTTTCATTGTCAACTGCACATGTTAATGTTAACGCTCTTAGGAATAAGTTAAATTATTTGTTTACTTTTTTAACTGATCACACATTATCTATCTCAGGTATTAGTGAAACTTGGCCATTACTATCATGTGTTCCTGCGTCATTTGTCGACCTGCTCAGCTATGTGTTTGTCAGAAAGGATGTTGAGGGTTCAGTTCATAAACACGGAGTTAGTATATATATGTTTCACTGAAGTTGACACACACACTCCTAACACACTCGCAATTTTTCTTCCAGCTTTGAATTTCTATGTACTAATTGTTTACTGTCCCTCCCCTCATATACTGCCAATGAAAATGCTGGCTTTTTGCATTTCTTGGCTAACTTTTGTTCTGGGAAAGAAATTGTTGTAATGGGTGACTTTAATCTCCCTGAAATTCAATGGGCTACTGATACCACTTGTAGAGGTCTTCCACCCACTGAACTCCAATTCTACCACCGTTTTTTGGGTTCTGGGATTAACTCAGTGGGTGAGGGAGTCTACATTTGTTCCTTCTGGTAATATACTTGATTTAGTCTTGACTTCTACAGAAGATAGGGTTGGTGAAGTCTGTGTGTTGCCTCCTTTTCCTAGCTGTGGTCACAACCCTGTATCTTTTAGTTACTTCTTTCAACAAGATCTGGGCTGGTATTTATCAAAAGTTCCAAGGGCTGGGGGGAAGTCCTAAGCACTTGAGACTACTTCCAACTGTGAGAAAATCCTTGTGGCTTATCCCAACGTCTTGTGGTAAGTCCCAAGTCGCGCTCCGCTTGGGAGAATGAAAACGGTGTCCAAGGGAGTTGGAAGCAGTCACAAGGCAGCAAGATGGCCGAGCAACATCAACACAGGCTTCATCAGCGCAGGAATTTCCAGCCAAGGAGAGACATTTTCGACCAG